>NW_027288077.1:0-226702 GCF_047511675.1 Marmota flaviventris | reverse complement strand
GACTAGGGTCAGGCCTAGGGATAGGGTTAGTGTTTGCTTTGGTTAAGGATTAAGTTAGGGCTAGGACTCAGGATATTTTTAGGTCTAGGTCTAGAGTTATGGCTATATTTAGGATTAGGCATATATATAGGGTTTGTGTTAGGTTAGGTTTAGGTATAAGTTTACTAGTAGGGCTAGTTTTAGGGTTTGGTTCAAGGTTCGGGTCAGATTTAGACTGAGAGTTTGTGTTAGGGTAAGGATTTGATTTAGGGTTAGAGCTAGAATGAGGGCTAGAGTTAGGACTAGTAATAGGGTTAGGGTTTGGATTAGGCTATGGATTAGGATTAGGACTAAGGTTAGCATTACGGATAGGGTTAGGCTTAGGGTAAGTGATACAGTTAGAGCTAGGTTGAGGCCTAGGTTTAGGGTTAGGGTTAGGGATAGGGCTAGGTTTAGATTTAGGTTTACTTTTAGGGTTAGGGCTCAGATTAGGTCTATGGCTAATATAAGAACTGAGGTTGTGATTAGAGATAGTATTTGGTCTAGATCTAGTGTTAGCACTATCTTTAGGGTTAGTGTGATATTTAGAATTAAGGTTAGTGTTAGAATATATTAGGGTCAGGGTTAATTTTAGGACTAGGACATGAATTAAAGGTAGAAGTTATGGCTAGGTTTAGGGTTAGGGTTTTGGTTTAGGTTAACATTTAGGGTTAGGACAATGGCTCGGTTTTGTTTAAGGGATAAGGCTAGGGTTATGACTAGTATTAGGATTAGCAATAGTGTTAGGTCTAGTGGTAGGTTGAGGATTAGGCTTAGGGTTAGGGTCAAATGTAGAGTTATGGTTAGATCTAGGGTAGGGTTTAGGCTTAGGGTTTGGGCTAATGTTAGGGTTTGTGTTAGGTTTATTTTAATGGATAGGGTTAGAACTAGAAATAGGTCTAGGGGGAGAGTTAGAGTTAGTCTTAGGCCAAGGTTAGGGATACAGTTAGGGTTTGGGCTAAATTTAAGGTACGATTAGTGCTAGGGTTAGTGTTAGGGTTAGGCCTATGGTTAGGCTAGAGATATGGTAATGTTAGCGTTTGGGTTATTGATAAGGTTAGAGGAAAGGATGGGGTTATACCTAAGTTCAGGTCTAAGGCAAGGGTTAAAATTAGAGATAGGGCTAGAGTTAGGGTTTGGGTTAGGATTAAGGCTAGGTATAGGCCTAAGATGAGGACTAGTGTTTGTGTTAGGGTTAGGGCTAGGATTAGGACTGGGGCTAATGTCAGGTCTGGGTTCATGGTTATGGTTAGTTTTAGAGTTAGGTTTAGGTTAAGGGTCAGGTTTAAAGCTAGGTGTATTATTAGGGTCAGGGTTCGAGTAGGGTTTGGTTTAGGTTAAAATTTAGGGTTAAGGCTTGAATTAGCATTAGGAATAGGGCTAGGGTTTGGGTTAGGGTAATTGATAGGGTTAGGTTCAGGGTTCAGGTTAGGTTTACAGTAATGAATAGGGTTAGTGTTAGCAATAGTGTTAGTGTTAGACCTAGTGTTAGCATTTGGGGTTAGTCTTATCTTTAGGGTAATGGATAGGGTCCGACCTAAGGTTACGGCTAGGGTTAAGGTTAGAATTAGGACTAGGGTTAGGGTTAGGCCTAGGGTTCGTGTCAGGGTTAGGTTCGGGTTAAGTGTTAGCGTTTGAGCTAGGATTAGGGCTATTGTGAGGGTTAGGGTTAGAGTCAGGGGCTAATGTTAGGGTTAGGGTTAGAGTTATGTTTAGATTAAGGTTAGAGTTTGAGCTAGAATTAGGGTTAGAGTGAGGGTTAGGGTTAGGTTTAGGTCTAGGCTTATGGTTAGGGTTACAATAAGGACTAGGTTTAGGGCTAGGATAAGGGCAACGTTTGTGTGAGGTTTATGGCTATCATTAGAGCTATGGGTAATGTAAGAGCTAGGATAAGGTTATGGCTAGTTTTAGGGTTAGGGTTATGGATAAGTCTAGTGTTCTAGTTAGGTTTTGGGTTATGATAAGATTTAGAGCTAGGGTTTGTTTTAGGGTAACAGTCATTGTGAGGGTTAGGGTTAGGGTTAGGGTTAGGGTTAGGGTGAGAGCCAGATTTAGGACTAGTGTTGGGTCTAGGGATAGAGTTAGTCTTTACATTAGGTTAACGGTTATGGTTAGGGCTAGTGCTAGGTTTTTGCTTAGGGCTAAGGCTCGATTTATGACTCTATTTAGGATTAGGTTTAGTCTACTTCTAGTGTTACTGTTAGGTTTAGGTATAGGCCTACCAGTAGGGGTAGAGTTAGGGTGTGCTTTAGGGTTAGTGTCAGGTTTAGACCTAGGATTAGTGTTAGAGTCAGAATAAAGGTCAGGGTTAGAGTTAGTGTTAAAGCTAGAATGAGAGCTAGGGTTAGGACTAGTAATAGAGATAGGGTTTGGGGTAGGCTAAGGATTCTTGTTAGGACTAGGGTAGCATTAGGTGAGGGTTAGGGTAAGGGATAGGGTTAGAGGTAGAGTTAGGGTTGGGTTAGGGTTAGGGTTAGATTTAGGGTTATACCTAGGTTTAGGCCTCGGAGTAGGGCAAGGGTTTGTGTTAGCATTAGGGCTACAGTTAATGAAAGAACTAGGATTCTGATTAGGGTTAGTTCTAGGGTTAGCTTTAGGGCAATGTTTAGAGCTAGAGTTACTGTTAGGGTCCAAGTAAGGTTCAGGATTACTTCTATGGTTAGGGTTAGGACTCAAGTTAGGGCCACATTTAGGGCTAGGTGTAGGGTTAGTGTTTGGTTTAGGTTAAGGGTTAGGGTTAGGGTTAGGGCTCAATTTTGTTTTAGGGTTAGGGTATTCTTAGGGATAGTTTTCCAATTAGCATTATGGTTAGGGCTAGTGTTGGATTGAGCTTTAGGCTTAATGTTAGGGTTAGATCCAGGTTTAAGGCTAGGGTGAAGTTAGGGCTAGGGTTGGGGCTAGGGATAGGGATAGGGTTTGGGTTATGGTAACTGATCGGTTTAGAACTAGGGATAGGGCTAGGGCGAGAGTTAGAGTTAGTCTTAGGGCTAGGGATAGTGTTAGGTTTAGGGTTGGGCTAATTAGCGCTAGATTAGAGCAATGGTTAGTTGTAGGTTTAGACCTAGGTTTAGTGCTAGGGTTAGGTTTAGCATTAGGGTTAGGGTAAGGTATGATGTTACAGCTACATTTAGGGCTAGGGCAAAGCATAAAATTAGGGTTAGAGCTAGGGTTAATGTTAGGGTTAGGATTAAGACTAGGCATAGGGATACGATTAGGGCTAGGATTTGTGTTAGGGTTAGGGCTAGGATTAGGGATAGGGCTAATGTCAGGTCTAGGGTTATGGTTAGGGATAGTTTTAGGCTAAGGATTATGACCAGGTCTATTGTAAGTGTTAGTTTGAAGGTTAGGGTCAGGTTTACAGCTAGGGGTATTATTAAGGTCAGACTCAGGGTTAGGGTATGTGTTAGGTTAAGGATTAGGCTTAGGGCTCAAAATTAGCATTAGGGTTAGTGTTAGGGTTGGGGTAATGGATACTGTTAAGTTTAGGGTTAAGGTTAGATTTAGAGTAATGAACAGGTTTAGGGTTAGGGATAGGGTTAGGTTTAGGCCTAGGGATAGAATTCGGTTAGGGTTATTGTTAGGGTAATAGATTAGATTAGAGCTACAGTTAGGACTAGGGTTATGGTTAGGTAGGGCTATGGTTAGGGTCATGTCTAGGGTTAGAATTTGGTTAGGGTTATGGTTAGGGTAATGGATAAGATTAGAGCTAGTAATAGGGCTAGGATTATGGTTAGTATTAGGGCTATGGTTTGGGTTAGATTTCGAGTTAGGACAAGGTTTAGGTTTATGGTTAGGTTCAGGTTAAGTATTAGGGCTAGGGTTAGGGTTAGGGCTAGGGTTAAACCCAGGGTTAGGGCTCTGATTAGGTCTAGGTTTTGAATTAGGTTATGGATATTTAGGACTAGGGCTAATGTTAGAACTAGGGGTTATGATTAGGGCTAGTGTTAAGTTTAGCATTATGTCTAAATCTAGTGTATAGATTAGATTTAGGTTTAGGGTGATGATTAGAGATAGGGTAAGTGTTACCGTCAGAGTCAGGATCAGTGTTACTGATCAGAGTTAGCGATAGACTCGAATTAGGGCTAGGGTTAAGGCTAGGTGTAGGGTTATGATTTGTGTAAGGATTAGGATAAGAATTAGGGATAGGTCTAATGTCAAGTCTAGGATTATGCTATGGTTATGGTTAGAGTTAGGGCTTTGTCACAGTTTTGTTTTCCAGCTAGGGCTACTTTTAGGATTAGTGATAGTGTTAGTGCTAGTGGTATGGTGATTTTTAGGCTTAGATTTATTGTTATGGTTATATCTAGGTTTAGGGCTATGGCTATGTTTAGGGCTAAGTTTAGGGCTAGTGTTAGGGTTATTAACAGATAGAGTTAGAACTAGAAATAGGGCTAGGGCGAGAGTTAGAGTTAGTCTTAGGGCTAGGGTTAGGGTTAGGTTAGGGTTAGGGCTAAATTAGGGCTAGACTTAGGGCTAGGTTTAGGGTTAGTGTTAGGCCGAGGGATAGGGTTAGAATTAGGGGAAGGGATGGGGTTATAGCTAGGTTTAGGGCTAGGGAGAGGGTTAGAATTAGGGTTAGAGCTAGGGTTAGGATTAAGGCTATGTGTAGGGCCAGGATGAGGGTTTGTGTTAGGGCTAGGGCTAGGATTAGTGATAGGGCTAATGTCAGGTCTACATTTATGGTTAGTGTTAGTTTTAGGGTTAGGATACTGCTAGGTCTAGTCGAAGGGTTAGGTTTAGGTAAGGGTCAGGTTTAAAGCTAGGTGTATTACTAGGGTCAGAGTCTGGGTAGGGTTTGGTTTAGGTTAAGTTTTAGGGTTAAGGATTGAATTAGCTTTAGGGTTAGGGTTATGGATAGGGTAATGAATAAGATTAGGTTTAGGGTTCAGGTTAGATTTAGAATAATGGATAGGGTTAGTGTTAGCGATAGGGTTAGCATTACACCTAGGGTTAGCATATGAGTTAGGCTCATCTTTAGGGTAATGGATAGTGTTAGAGCTAAGGTTAGGGCTAGGGATAAGGTTACAATAAGGGCAAAGGTTAGGGTTAGGCCAAGGGTTAGTGTCAGGCATAGTTTTAGGATAAGTTTATTAGCATTTGAGCTAGGGTTAGGTATTGGGTGAGGGTTAGGTTTAGAGTCAGGGCTAGGGTTAGGGTTAGATTTAGGGTAAGGGTGAGAGTTTGAGCTAGGTTTAGGGCTAGGGCAAGTGTAGGATTAGGCTTAGGTCTAGGATTATGGTTAGGGTTATGATTAGGGCTAGGTTTAGGGCTAGGATAAGGGCTAGGTTTTGTGTGAGGTTTAGGGCTAACATTACGGCTATGGGAAATATAACAGCTAGGAATATACTTATGGCTAGTTTTAGGGTCAGGGTTATGGATATGTCTAGTGTTAGGGTTAGATTTTGGGTTTGGATAAGGTTTAGAGCCAGAATTTGTTTAGGGTTAAGGGTCATTTTCAGGATAGGGTTAGGTTTAGGGTGAGAGCCAGAATTACGACTAGCATTAGGTCTAGGGATAGGGTTAGTCTTTAAGTTAGGTTAACGGTTATTGTTAGGGCTAGTGCTAGGTTTTTGTTTAGGGCTAGAGCTAGATTTATGACTATATTTAGGATTAGGTTTCATCTAGTGCTAGTGTTACTGTTAGGTTTAAGTATAGTTTTACCGGTATGGGAAGTGTTAGGTTTCGGTTTAGTGTTAGGGTCAGGTTTAGACTTAGGTTTAGTGTTAGGGTCAGTATAAAGGTCAGGGTTAGGGTTAAGTTTACAGCTAGAATGAGGGATAGGATGGGACTAGTAATAGAGTTAGGGTTTGGGGTAGGTGAATGGTTAATTTTAGGACTATGGTAGCATTAGGGTTAGAGTTTGACTTAGGAAAAGGGATAGGGTTTAAGATAGGGTTAGGGTTAGGTTTAGCGCTAAGGTTAGGGTTAGGGTTAGAGTTAAAAAATAGGTTTAGGTCTCGGATTTGGGCTAGTGTTTGTGTTATCATTAAGGCTACAGCTAATGAAAGAACTTGGTTTCTGTTTAGTGTTAGTTCTAGGGTTAGTGTTAGGGCAATGTTTATAGCTAGGATTAGTGTTAGGGGCCGAGTTAGTGTCAGGGTTATCTCTAGGGTTAGGGTTAGGGACTCAAATTAGGGCTATTTTTAGGACTAGGTGTAGCTTTAGGGTTTGGTTTAGGTTAAGGGTTAGGGTTATGACTCAGTTTTGTTTTAGGGTTAGGGTAGATTTAGGGCTAGTTTTCCAATAAGCATTAGGGTTAGGGCTAGTGTTAGGGTGAGGTTTATACTTAATTTTAGTTTTAGATCCAGTTTTAAGCCTTGGGCGAAGGTTAGGGCTAAGTTTGGGGCTAGGGATAGGCCTAGCTTTTGGGTTATGGTAAGGGATATTTTTAGACCTAGGTATAAGGCTAGGGCAAGAGTTAGAGTTAGTCTTAGGGATAGGGATAGGGTTAGGTTTACTGTTAGGGCTAAATTAGGGCTAGGAATAGTTCTAGGGTTAGTGTTAGATTTTGGCCTGGGTTTAGGGCTAGGGTTAGGGTTAGCATTAGGTTTAGGGTAAGGTATGATGTTACAGCTATGTTTAATGCTAGGACAAGGGATAAGATTAGGGTTAGGGTTAGGATTAAAATTAGGGGTAGGATTAAGGCTAGGCTTAGAACTAGAATTAGATCTAGAGATAGGGCTAATGTCAGGTCTAGGGTTTAGGTTAGGCTAGGGTTAGGGATAGGGCTATGGCTCAGTTTTGTTTTAGAACTAGGCCTAGGGTTAGGGCTAGTTTTATGATTAGCGATAGTGTTAGGGCTAGTCATAGGCTGAAGTTTACGCTTAGATTTATTGTTATGGTTAGATCTAGGTTTAGGGCTATCGCTAGGTTTAAGGCTAAGGTTCGAGCCAGTGTTAGGGTTATGGTAACGGATAGGGTTAGAACTAGAAATAGGACTAGGGCGAGAGTTCAAGTTAGTCTTTGTGCTAGGGTTAGAGGTAGGTTTAGGTTTAGGGCTAAATTAGGGCTAGGTTTAGCACTAGGGTTAGTGTTAGGATTAGGCCTAGGTTAGGGGTTAGTGTTAGGGTTAGGATTAGGTTTAGGGGAAGGGATAGGGTTATAGCTATCTTTAGGGCTAGGATGAGGGTTAGAATTAGGGTTAGGACTAAGGTTAGGATTTACGTTAGGATTAAGTCTAGCCTAGGGTTAAGCTGAAGGTTTGTGTTAGGGCTGGGGCTAGGATTGGGGCTGGGGCTAATGTCAGGTCTAGGTTCATGGTTAGTATTAGTTTTAGTGTTAGGTTATGGCTATGTCTAGTATAAGGATTAGGTTTAGTGTAGGGGTCAGGTTTAGAGCTAGGTGTATTATTAGGGTTAGGGTCCCAGTAGTGTTTGATTTAGGTTAAGATTTAGGGTTAATTCTTGAATTAGCTGTGGGTTAGGGTTAGAGTTAGGGTAATGGATAGAATTGGGTTTATGGTTCCTGTAAGTTTTAGAGTAATGGATAGGGTTAGTGTTACTGATAGTGTTATCGTTATGCCTAGGGATAGCATTTGGATTAGGCTTAACTTTAGGGTAACAGATAGGGTTAGAACTAAGGTTAGGGCTAGGCTTAAGGTTCAGTTTAAGGTTAGGGTTAGGATTAGGTCTAGGGTTAATGTTAGGGTTAGGTTTAGGGTAAGTGTAGGCATTTGAGCTAGGGTTAGGCCTAGGGTGAGTTTTAGGTTTTGAGTCAGGTCTAGGGTTAGGTTTAGGGTTAGGGTTATATTTTGACTAAGGATTAGAGTTTGAGCTAGGCTTAGGTCTAGGGTAAGCATTAGCATTAGGGTTAGGTCTAAGGTCATGGTTAGTGTTATGATTAAGGCTAGGTTTAGGGCTAGGATAAGGGCTAGGTTTTGTGAGATGTTTAGGCTAAAGTTAGGGCTATGGGTAATGTTAGAGCTAGGGATATGGTTATGGCTAGTGTTAGGGTCAGGGTTGTGGATAAGTCTAGTGTTAGGGTTAGGTTTTGGTTTAGGATAAGGTTTAGAGCTAGGGTTTCTATTAGATTAAGGGTCATCGTTCGTTAGGGTTAGATTTATGGTTAGGGCCACAATTAGAACTAGCGTTTGGTCTAGTGATAGGTTTAGTCTTTATGTTAGGTTAATGCTTATTGTTAGGGTAGTGCTAGGTTTTTGTTTAGGGCTAAGGCTAGATTTATGACTCTCTTTAGTATTAGGTTTGGTCTAGTGCTAGTGTTAATGTTAGATTTAAGTATAGGTTTACCAATAGGTGTAGTGTTATGGTTAGGTTTAGGGTTAGGGTCAGATTTAGATCTAGCGTTAGTGTTAGGGTCAGAATAAGTGTCAGGGTTAGGATTAGGGTTAAAGCTAGAATGAGGGCTAGGTTTAGGACTAGTAATAGAGTTAGGGTTTGGTGTAGGCTAAGGATTAAGGTTAGGACTAGAGTAGCATTAGGGTGAGGTTTTGGTTTAGGGTAAGGAATGGGTTAGAGGTATGGTTAGGGTTAGGGTTAGAGCCAGTGCTCAGATTAGGGCTAGAATTTTTGTTAGCATTAGGGCTACGGCTAATATAAGAACTAGTTTTCTGATTAGGGCTAGTTATCTAGGATTAGCGTTATGGCAATGTTTAGAGCTAGGGGTACTGTTAGGATCTGACTCAGGGTCAGGGTTATTTCTATGGTTAGGGTTAGGACTCAAAATAGGGCTAAGTTTAGGGATAGGTATAAGGTTAGTGTTTGGTTTAGGTTAAGGGTTAGGGTTAGGAATATAGCTTGGTTTTGTTTTAGGGCTAGGGTACGGTTAGGGCTTGTTTTACAATTAGCATTAGGTTTGGGCTAGTGTTAGGGTGAGGTTTGGGCTTAAGTTTATGTTTTACAACCAGTTTTAGGGCTAGGGTGATGGATAGAGTTAGGGTTGGGGCTAGGGATTGGGGTAGGTTTTGGGTTATGCTAAGGGATAGGTTTTGAACTTTGGATAGGGCTAGGGAGAGAGTTAGAGTTAGTATTAGGGCTAGGGATAGAATTAGGTTTAGGATTAGGGTTAAATTAGGGCTAGGATTAGCCCTAGGGTTAGTGTTAGGTCTTGGCCTAGAGTTAGGGCTAGGGTTAGGGTTCATGTTAGGGTTACGGTAAGGTATGATGTTACAGCTATATTTTGGGCTAAAGCATGGGATAAAATTAGGGTTAGGGCTCCAGTTAAGGTTAGGAATAGGATTAAGGCTAGGCTTAGGGCTAGGATTAGGGGTAGGGTTTGTGTTAGGGTTAGGGCTAGGATTAGGTCTAGGGCTAATGTCAGTTCTGGGTTATGGTTAGGGATTGTTTTAGGTTTAGGTTTATGACCAGGTTAATTGTAAGGTTTATGTTGAGCATTAGGGTCAAGTTTATAGCTGGGGTAATTATTAGGGTCAGAGTCAGATTTAGGGTATGGGTTAGGTTAAGGTTTAGGGTTAGGGCTAAAATTAGCATTAGGTTTAGGGTAATGGATATGGTTAGATTTCAGGTTTTGGTTAGGTTTAGTACAATGGACAGGATTAGGGTAAGGCATAGGGTTAGATTTAGGCCTAGGGATAGAATTTGGTTAAAGATATGGTTTAGGTAATGGATAGGATTAGAGCTACTGTTAGGACTACGGTTATGGTTGGGTTAGGGCTATGGTTAGAGTTAGGCCTATGGTTAGAATTTGCTTAGGGATATGGTTAGGGTAATGGATAAAATTATATATAGGTTGAGGGCTAGTGTTATGGTTAGGAATAGGGCTATGGTTCAGTTTAGGTTTCGGATTAGGACAAGGTTTAGTTTTAGGGTTAGGTTTAGGTTAAGTGTTAGGACTAGGGATAGGGTTAGGGCTACTATTAAAACTAGGGATAGTGCTTGGATTAGGGCTAGGTAGTGGGTTAGGTTACGGCTAGTGTAGGACTAAGCCAATGTAAGAACTAGGATTACAATAGGGCTACTATTATGATTAACATTAGAACTAGGTCTAGTGTTTATATTAGCTTTAGGTTTGGGGGATGATTAGAGATAGGGTTAGTGTTAGAGTCAGAGTCAGGATCAGCGTTAATTTTAAGATTAGGAATAGAACTCAAATTAGGGTGAAAGTTAAGGCTAGGAGTAGGTTTAGGATTTGTGTTAAGGTTAGGGAAGAATTAAGGATGGGGCTAATGTCAGGTCTAGGGTTACATTTAGGTTAGGCTTAGGGTTGGGGCTATGGCTCAGTTTTGTTTTAGAGCTAGGGCTAGAGTTAGGGCTAGTTTTGGGATTAGCGATAGTTTAGGGCTAGTAGTAAGGTGAGGTTAAATCTTATATTAATTGTTATGGTTAGATCTAGGTTTAGGGCTAGGGCTATGGTTAGGGCTAAAATTTGGGCTATTGTTACGGTTATGATAACAGATAGGGTTAGAACTAGAAATAGGGCTATGGCGAGAGTTAGAGTTAGTCTTAGGGCTAGGGTTAGGGGTAGGTTTAAGGTTAGGGCTACTTTAGGGCTAGGATTAGTGCTAGGGTTAGTTTTAGGCTTAGGGCTAGGTTTAGGGTTAGTGTAAGTGTTAGGGATAGGGTTAGGTTTAGGGAAAGGTATGGGGCTATAGCTAGGTTTAGGGATAGGGCGAGAGTTAGAATTAGGGTTATGGCTATTAAGGCTGGGATTAGTGCTAGGGTTAGTTTTAGGGTTAGGTTTAGTCAAGGGTTAGGGTAAGGTTTAATATTACAGCTACCTTTTTGATAAGTCAAAGGATAAAATTAGGGATAGGGCTAGGGTTAAGGTTATGGTTAGGGTTAAGGCTAGGCTTAGTGCTAGGATTAGGGCTAGGATTTGTGTTAGGGTTAGGGCTAGGATTACTGCTAGGGCTAATGTCAGGTCTAGGGTTATGGTTAGGGATAGTTTTAGGGTTAGGTTTATAGCCAGATCTATTGTAAGTGTTAGGTTGAGTGTTAGGATCAGCTTTGCAGCTAGGGTATTATTAGGGTCGGAATCAGGTTTAGGGTATGTGTTAGGTTAAGGTTTAGGTTTAGGGTTCAAATTAGCATTAGGATTAGTATTAGAGTTAGGGTAATGGATATGGTTAGGTTTAGGGTTCAGTTTAGGTTTAAGGTTATGGACAGCCTTAGGGTTTGGAATAGTGTTAAGGTTAGGCCTAAGGATAGAATTCAGTTAGGGTTATGGTTAGGGTAATGGATAGGATTAGAGCTACAGTTAGGCGTAGGGTTATTGTTAGGTTAGGTCTATGGTTAGTTTTAGGCCTAGGGTTAGAAATCTGTTAGGGTTATGGTTAGGATAATAAATAAGATTGGAGCTAGGGTTAGGGCTATGGTTATGGTTAGGATTAGTGCCATGGTTCGAGTTAGGTCAAGGTTTAGTTTTTGGGTTAGGTTTAAGTTAAGTGTTCGGGCTAGGGTGACGGTTAGTGATAGGGTTAAAGCTAGGATTAGGTATCAGCTTAGGGCCAGATTTTGGTTTAGGTTAGGAATAAGGTAGGACTACGGCTACTGTGAGAACTAGAGTTAAGAATAAGGTTAGTTTTAGAGATAGCATTAGGTCTAGGTCAAGGTCTAGTGTTTAGATTAGGTTTAGGTTTAGAGAGATGATTACAGATAGGGTTTGTGTTAGGGTCAGAGTTAGGATCAGTGTTACTGATCAGGGTTAGGGATAGGACTCAAATTAGGGCTAGAATTAAGGATAGGATTAGGGTTAGGTTTTGTGTTAGGGTTAGGGTAAGAATTAGGGATAGGGCTAATATCAGGTCTAGTGTTACCATTAGGCTAGGGTCAGGTTTGGGCTATGGCTCAGTTTTGTTTTAGAGCTAGGGCTAGCGTAGGACTAGTTTTAGGATTAGTGATAGTATTAGGTCTAGTGGTAGGATGAGGTTTCGGCTTAGATTTATTGTTATGGTTAGATCTAGGTTTAGGGATAGGGCCTGCATTAGGATTAAGGTTAGGGCTAGTGTTAGGGTTACGGTAATGGATAAGGTTAGAACTAGAAATAGAACTGGGGTACAATTAGAGTTATTCTTTGGGCTAGGGGTAGGTTTAGGGTTAGGGCTAAATTAGGGCTAGGATTAGTGCTAGGGTTAGTGTTAGTGTTAGGCCTAGGGTTAGGGCTAGGGTTAAGGTTAGTGTTAGTGTTAGGATTAGGGTTAGGTTTAGGGGAAGGGATGGGGTTATAACTAGGTTTAGAGCTAGAGTTCGGGTTAGAATTTGATTTAGGGCTAGGGTTAGGGTTCGGTTTTTGATTAAGGCTAGGTTTTGTGCCAGGATGAGTATATGTGTTAGGGCTAGGGCTAAGAGTAGGGCTAGTGCTAATGTCAGGCCTAGGTTCAAAGTAAGTGGTAGTTTTATGGTTAGGTTATGGCTAGCTCTAGTGTAAGGGTTAGGCTTAGGGTAAGGGTCAGGTTTAGAGTTAGGTGTTTTATTAGGTTCAGTGTCCGGGTAAGGTTTGGTTTAGGTTAAGGTTTAGGGTTAAGGCTTGTATTAGCATTAGGGTTCGGTTAGGGATTTGGGTAATGGGTAGGGTTAGGCTTAGGATAGGGTTTAGGTTTAGAGTAATGTATATGGTTATTTTTAGCAATAGTGTTAGCATTAGGCCTAGGGTTAGCATTTGGTTTAGGCTTATCTTTAGGGTAATGGATAGGCTTAGAGCTAATGTTAGGGCTAGGGTTAAGGTTAAGTTTATTGCTAGGGTTAGGGTTATGCCTAGGGTTAGTGTCAGGGTTAGGTTTAGTTTAAGTATTAGGGTTTGAGCCTGGGTTAGGTGAAGGATGAGGGTTAGGGTTAGAGTCGGGGCTAGGTTTAGGGTTAGGGTTAGTGTTATGATTAGGGAAAGGGTTAGATTTTGAGCTAGGTTTAGGACTAGATCGAGGGTTATGGTTAGGTTTGGTCTAGGATTATGGTTAGGGTTACAATTAGGGCTAGGTTTAGGGCTAGATAAGGGCTAGGTTTGTGTGATGTTTATGGCTAGCTTTAGGGCTATGAGTAATGTAAGAGCTCAGGTTACGGTTATGGCTTGTTTTAGGATTAGGTTTATGGATAAGTCTAGTGTTAGGGTTAGGTTTTGGGTTAGGATAAGGTTTAGAGCTAAGGTTTGTGTTAGACTAAACATCAGTGTTTGGGTTAGGGTTAGGGCCAGAATTAGGAATAGAGTTGGGTCTAGGGATAGGGTGTCTTTGTGTTAGGTTAAGGGTTACTGTTAGGGCTAGTTCAAGGTTTTTGTTTATGGCTAGGGCTAGATTTATGACTCTATTTAGGATTAGGTTTGGTCTAGTGCTAGTGTTACTGTTAGGTTTAGGCATAGGTTTACCGGTAGGGGTAGAGTTAGGGTCCAGTTTAGGGTTAGTTTTAGGTTTAGATCTAGGGTTAGTGTTAGGGTCAGAATAAGGGTCAGGGTTTAGGATAGGGCTAGAGCTAGAATGAGGCCTAGGGTTAGGACTAGTAATAGAGTTAGGGTTTGGGATAGGCTAAGGATTAGTGTTAGGACTAGGGTAGCATAGGGTAAGGGATAGAATTAGACTCAGGGTTAGGATTAGGGGTAGGGTTAGGGATAGGGTTAGGGTTAGGGTTAGACTTAGAGTTAAACCTACGTTTAGGGCTTGGAGTAGCACTAGCATTAGGGCTATGCCTAATGAAAGAACTTGGTTTCAGATTAGGGCTACTTCTTGGTGTAGCATTAAGGAAATGTTTAGAGCTAGGGTTAGTCTTAGGATCCGAGTCAGGGTCAGGGTTACTTCTAGGGTTAGGTTTAGCACTCAAATTATGGCAAGGTTTAGGGCTAGGTTTAGGGTTAGTGTTTGGTTTAGGTTAAGGATTAGGGTTAGATTTCTGGCTCAGTTTTGTTTTAAGGCTAGGTTAGGGTTAGGGCTAGTTTTCCAATTAGCATTGCTGTTAGGGCTAGTGTTAGGGTGAGATTTAGGCTTAAGTTTAGGGTTTGATCCAGTTTTAGGGGTAGAACAAAGGTTAGGGCTAATGTTGGTCTAGGGATAGGGCTAGGTTTGGGGTTATGGTAAGGGATAGGTTTAGAACTAGGGATAGGGATAGGGCGAGAGTTATAGTTAGTCTTAGGGATAGGGATAGGGTTAGGTTTAGTGTTAGGCCTAAATTAGGGCTAGGATTAGTGCTAGGGTTAGTGTTAGGTTTAGGCCTAGGTTTAGGGCTAGGGTTAGTGTTATGGTAAGATATGATGTTACAGCTATGTTTAGTGCTAGGACAAGGGATAAAATTAGGGAAGGTCTGGGGTTCAGATCAGGGTAAGGATTAGGGCTGGGCTTAGAACTAAGATTAGGGCTAGGTATAGAGCTAATATCAGGTCTAGCATTAAGGTTAGGTAGGGTTAAGGATAGGGCTATGGCTCAGTTTTGTTTTAGAGCTAGGCCTATGGTTAGGGCTGGTTTTATGATTACCAATAGTGTTAGGGCTAATGGTAGGGTGAAGTTTAGGCTTAGATTTATTGTTATGGTTAGATCTAGGTTTAGGGCTACGGCTAGGGTTAGGGCTAAGTTTAGAGCTAGTATTAGGGTAACATATAGAGTTAGAACTAGAAATAGGGCTAAGTTGAGAGTTTGAGTTAGTCTTTGGTCTAAGGTTAGGGGTAAGTTTAGGGTTAGGGCTAAAATAGGGCTAGGATTAGCACTAGCGTTAGTGTTAGGGTTAGGCCTAGGGTTAGGGTTAGTGTTAGTGTTATGGTTAGGATTAGGTTTAGGGGTAGGGATAGGGTTATAGCTAGCTTTAGGGCTAGGGTAATGGTTAGAATTAGGGTTAGGACTAAGGTTAGCATTTGGGTTAGGATTAAAACTAGGTTTAGGGCTAGGCTGAGGGTTTTTGTTAGGGCTATGGCTAGGAATAGGTCTAGGGCTAATGTCAAGTCTAGCTTTATGGTTAGTATTTGTTTTAGTGTTAGGTTATGGCTATGTCTATGTCTATTGTAAGGTTTAGGTGTAGGGTAAGTGTCATGTTTATAGCTAGGTGTATTATTAGGGTCAGGGTCCTGGTAGGGTTTGGTTTAGGTTAAGATTTAGGGTTAATGCTTGAATTAGCTGTGGGTTCGGGTTAGGGTTAAAGTAATGGATAGAATTAGTTTATGGTTCTGGTTAGGTTTAGACTAATGGATAGAGTTAGTGTTAACGATAGGGTTATCATTAGGCCTAGTGTTAGCATTTGGGTTAGGCATTTCTTTAGGGTAATGGATAGGGTTTGAGCTAAGGTTAGGGCTAGGGTTAAGGTTAGGATTAGGGTTAGGGTTAAGGTTAGGCGTAGTGGTAATGTTAGGGTTAGGGTTAGTGTAAGTGTAGGCATTTGAGGTAGGGATAGGGCTAGGGTGAGGGTTAGGTTTTGAGTCAACGCTAGTGTTAGGTTTATGGTTAAAAAAGCTAGTTTTATCTTTAGGCTAAGGATTAGAGTTTGAGCTAGGGTTAGGATTAGGGCGAGGTTTAGCATTAGGGTTAGGTCTAAGGTTATGGTTAGGGTTATGATTAGGGCTAGGTTTATGGCTAGGATAAGGGCTAGGATTTGTGTGAGATTTAGGGCTAACATTAGGGCTTGGGTAATGTATAGTGAGGGTTATGGTTATGGCTAGTTTTAGGGTAAGGGTTATGGATAAGTCTAATGGTAGGGTTAGGTTTTGATTTAGGATAAGGTTTAGAGCTAGGGTTTCTATTAGATTAAGGGTCATAGTGGGAACAGGGTTAGTTTTAGGTTTAGAGCCACAATTAGGACTAACGTTTGGTCAAGTGAGAGTTTTAGTCTTTACGTTAGGTTAAGGATTATTGTAGGGCTTAGTGCTAGGTTTTTGTTTAGGGCTAGGGCTAGATTTATGACTATTTAAAGTTAAGTTTGTCTAGTGCTACTGTTACTGTTAGGTTTAGGTATAGGTTTACTGGTAGAGGTTGTGTTAGGGTTCAGTTTAGGGTTTGGGTCAGGTTTATATCTAGGGCTAGTGTTAGGGTGAGAATAAGGTTCAGGGTTAGGGTTAGGGTTAGAGCTAGAAAGAGGGCTAGGTTTAGGACTAGTAATAGAGTTAGGTTTTGGGGAAGTCTAAGAATTATATTTAGGACTAGGGTAGAATTAGGATGAGGATTTGGCTTAGGGTAAAGTATAGGGTTAGAGGAAGGGCTAGGGTTAGGGTAAGGGTTAGGGTTAGTGTTAGAGTTAGGGTTAGGGTTAGCGTTAGTGTTTGGTTTTGGGTTATAATTAGGTTATGGGTGAGTTAGGGTTAGTGTTAAGTTTAGGGTTAGGATTAGGTGTTAGGGTTAGGTTTAGAGTCAGAATTAGGGTTAGTGTTAGGGTTAGAGTTAGGGTTAGTACAGGTTTAGGTTTAGGGTTAGGTTAAGGTTTGTGTTAGGGTTTTGGTTAGGGTTAGGGTTAAGTTAAGGTTAGGGATACGGTTAGGGTTATGGTTAAGGTTGGTGTTAGGGTTAGGGTTAGGGTTAGGGTTAGGTTTATTGTTAGGGTTAAGGTTAGGGTTAGAATTAGTGTTAGGGTTATGGTTAGGTTTAGGGTTACGGTTAGTGTTAGGTTAAGTGTTAGGGTTTGTGTTAGTGTTAGGTTTTGGGTTAGGGTTAAGGTTACAGTTAAGATTAGGGTTACATTTAGGGTTAGGTTAGGGTTAGGCTTAGGCTTTGTGGTAGGGTTAGTGTTAGGTTTAGGGTTAGTGTTTGCAATTGATTTGGATTAGGGTTAGGGTTCCTGTTAGGGTTAGGGTTAGTTTTAGAGTTAGGGTTAAGGTTAAGTTTAGGTTTAGTGTTAGGGTTAGTGTTAGGTTTAGGTTTAGGGTTTGTGTTAGGGTTAGGTTTTGAATTATCATTAGGTTATATTTAGCATCAGAATTAGGGTGGTTAGGGTTAGTATTATGGTTAGGGTTATGGTTAGGGGTAATGTTAGTCTTACAGTTAGAATAAGTGTTAGGTTTAGGGTTAGTGTTAGGTTTAGGGTTAGGGTTTGTGTTAGTTATACAGTTATAGTTGGGGTGACTATTTTTGTTAGGTTTAGAGTTACAGTTAGTGTTAGGTTAGTGTTAGGGTTAGGTTTACGTAAGGATTAGGGTTACGGTTAGGTTAAGGTTATGGTTATGGTTAGGGTTTGTGTTAGGGTTAAAGTTAGGGTTTTTATTAGGGTTATTGTTAGGATGTGGGTTAGTGTTAGGTTTACAGTTAGAGTTAGGGTTAGAATTCGTGTTAAGGTTAGGTTTAGTTTTAGTGTTAGGGTTAGGGTTACATAAGGATTAGGGTTAGGGTTAGGTTAGGGTTAGGGTTAGGGTTAGGGTTTGTGTTAGGATTAGAGTTAAAGTTAGGGTTTTTATTAGGGTTATTGTTAGGATGTGGGTTAGTGTTAGGTTTACGATTAGAGTTAGGGTTAGAATTCATTTTAAGGTTAGGTTTAGGGTTAGTGTTAGAGTAATGTGTAGGTTTATGGTTAAGGTTAGGGTTATTGTTACAGTTAGGGTAAGCGTTTGGGTTAGGATTAGTGTTTGGGTTAGGGTTACAGTTAGATTTATGGTTTGTGTTAGGGATAGGGTTAGATTTAGTGTTAAGGTTAGGTTTAGGTTTATGGTGAGATTTAGTGTTCGTGTTAGGGTTAGGTTTATGTTTAGTGTTAGGGTAAGTGTTAGGGTTAGGATTAGTGTTAGTGTTTGGGTTAGTGTTTGTGTTAGGTTTTGTATTAGGGTTAGCTTTAGGGTTAGGGTTACGGTTAGGGATACTGTTAGGATTAGGTTTAGGGTTAGGGTTGTGGATTGAGTTAGTATTAGTGCTAGGGTTAAAGTTAGGGTTAGCATTAGTGTTTGGGTTAGGGTTATAGTTTGGATTAGGGTTAGTGTTAGGTTTAGGGTTAGGGTTAGTGTTAGGTTTAGGGTTAGGATTAGGTGAGTGTTAGGGTTAGGGTAGTGGTTAAGGTTAGGCTTAGTGATAGGGTTTGTTATAGAGTTATGGTTAGGAACAAGGTTAGGTTTAGGTTTAGGTTAGGGTTTGTGTTAGATTTAGTGTTAGGGTTAGGGTTACGGGTAGGATTAGGGTTAGGTTTAGGTTTACAGTAATGGTTAGTGTTAGAGTAAATGTTATTGTTTGTGTAAGGGTTAGGATTAGTGTTAGTGTTAGAGTTAGGGTTAAGGTTATTGTTATGGAAAGGGTTAGGGTTTGTGTTAGGGTAAGGTTTAGGATGAGGGTTAGGATTAGGGTTATGATCAGGATTACCATTAGGGTTATGGATAGGGTTAGGATTAATGTTAGGGTTAAGTTTAGAGTTAGGAGTAGTGTAAAAGTTAGGGTTAGAATTAGGGTTAAGGTTGGTGTTAGGGATAGAATTGGGATAGGGATAGGGATAGGGTAACCCTAACCCTATTTTTAGGGTTAGGGTTAGGATTAGGTTTAGTGTTACAGTTAGCATTAGGGTTAGGTTTAGGGTTCTTGTAATGGTTAGCATTAGGAATAGAATTAAGGTTAGGGTTAGTGTTAGCATTAGGGTTAGGGTTAGGGTTAGTTTTAGTGTTTGTGTTATTCTTAGGGCTAGCTTTAATGTTATTATGGTTAGTGTTAGCTTTATGGTTACGGTTAGGGTTAGGGTTAATGTTTGGGATAGGGTTCGGGTTAGGGTTACAGTAAGCTTTAGGGTTGATGTTAGGGTTAGTGTTAGGAGTAGGTTAGGGTTAGGTTTAGTGTTAGGATTAGGGTTATGCTTAGATTTAGGGTTAGTATTATGTTTATTGTTAGTGTTTGTGTTATGGTTAGGGTTTGGTTTAGGGTTAGGTTTACAGTTAAGATTAGGGTTACGATTAACTTTAGGGTTAGTATTAGGTTTAGGGATAGGATTAGGGTTAGTGTTAGGGTTAGGTTTAGTGTTTGTGATAGGGTTAGGTTTAGGGTTAGAGTTTAGGTAAGGGTTAGGGTTAGTTTTAGAGTGAGGGTTAGAGTTCGGTTTAGGGTTAATGTTAGAGTTACTGTTAGGGTTACTCTTAGGTTTAGGTTAGTGTTTGTGATAGGGTTAGGGTTAAGGTTATCATTAGATTTATGGTTAAGATTAGAGTTAGATTTAGGGTTAGGCTTAGGGTTAGAGTTAGGGTTAGTATTACTGTTAGGTTTAGGGTTAGAGTTAGGGTTGCGGTTAGTTATATGGTTAGGGTTGGGATTAGGATTAGTGTTAGGGTTAGGTTCAAGGTTAGTGTTAAAGTTAGTGTTAGTGTTAGGGTTAGGGTTAGGTAAGGGTTAGGTTTAACGTTAGGTTAGGGTTAGGGTTATGGTTTGGTTAGGATTTGTGTTAGGGTTAGCGTTAGGGTTCAGGTTTGTGTTAGCGTTAGGGTTAGGGTGTGGGTTTGTGTTAGCGTTACGGATAGGGTTAGGTTTAGACTTCATGTTAGAGTTTCGGTTAGGGTTAGTTTTAGGGTTGGTTGTAGGTTTATGGTTAGGATTACGGTTAGTGTTACAGTTAGAATTAGGGTTAGGCTTAGGATTAGTGTTTGGGTTAGTGTTATAGTTAGGTTGAGGCTTAGTGCTAGCGTTAGGGTTAGAGTAAGTGTTAGGGTTAGGGTTACGTTTATGGTGAGGTTTAGGGTTAGTGTTAGTGTTAGCATTAGGGTTCTTGAGAGTGTTAAGGTTAGGGTTAGGGTTGCTGTTAGGGTTTGGGTTAGGTTTAAGGTTATTGTAAGAATTAGTGTTAGTGTTAGTGTTAGGGTTAGGGATAGTGTTAGGGTTTAGGATAGGTTAGGGTTAGTTTTAGGGTTAGGGATGGGTTTAGGGTTAGGATTAGGTTTGTGTTAAGGTTAGGGTTAGGGTTATGGTTAAGGTTAGTTTTAGGGTTAGGGTTAATGTTAGGTTTAGGGTTAGTGTAAGGGTTAGGATTAGGGTTAAACTTAGGGTTCGTGTTAGTGTTAGGGATAGGGTTAGTGTTAGTGTTAGAGGTAGGGTTAGCTTTAGTGTCAGTGTTATGGTTAGTTTTAGGGAGAGTGTTAGGGTTACTGATAAGTTTAGGGTTACTGCCAAGTTTAGGGTTAGTGTTAGTGATACAGTTTGGGATAGGGTTAGTTTTATGGTTTGGTTTAGGGTTAGATTTAGTGTTAGGATTGTGTTTCTATGAGGGATATGGTTTGTGTTAGGGTAAGGTTTAGTGTTAGAGTTTTTGTTAGGGTTAGGTTTAGGTTTAGGATTAGGGTTAGGGATAGTGTTATAGTTAGTGTTAGGTTTAGGGTTAGTGTAAGGGTTAGGATTAAGATTAGTTTTAGAGTTAGTGTTAAGGTTAGGGTTAGGGTTAGTGTTAGTGTTAGGGTTAGGGTTAGGGAGAGTGCTATGGTTTGTTAGAGTGTTAGGTTTGGGGCTAACATTACGGTTAGGGTTAGTGTTACAGTTAGGGATAGGGTTAGGGTTCGATTTAGGATTAGGTTTAAGGTTATGTTTAGGGTTAGTTCTCGGCTTAGGGTTAGGGTTTGGATTAGGTTTAGGATTAGTTTTACAGTTAGGGTGAGGGTTAGGGTTAGTGTTAGGATTAGTGTTCGTGTGAAGGATAAGGTTTGTGTTAGCGTAAGGGTTAGGGTTATGGTTAGGATTAGGGTTAGAGTCAGGTTTAGGTTTAGGGTTAGTTTTAGGGTTATTTGTAGGTTAGGGTTAGTGTTAGGGTAAGGGTTACGATTAGTGTTAAGGTAAGGGTTAAACATTGTGTTATGGTAAGGGTTATGGTGAGGGTTAGGGGTAGGGTTAGTTTTAGGGTTAAGTTCAGTGTTAGTGTTAATGTTAGGGTTAGGTTAGTGATAATGTTAGGATTAGGGATAGGATTAGGTTTACTTATAGGTTTAGGTTTAGCATTAGGGTTAAGGTTAGTGTTAACGTTAGGGTTAGGTTTAGGGTTAGGGTTTGTGTTAGGTTAGGGTTATATTTATGTTTAAGTTTAGTTTGGGGTAAAAGTTAGTGTTAGTGTTCTGGTTAGGGTTAGGTTTAGTTTTAAAATTGGGGTTAGGGTTTGAGTTTGGATTATTGTTAAGGTTAGTGTTAGGGTAAGAATTATGGTTTGTGTTAGGTTAAGTGTTAGGTTTAAGTTTTTTGTTAGGTTTAGTGTTAAAATTAGGGTTTTGGTTATGATTAGAAAGAAGGTTAGAGTGAGGCATAGGGTTGGATTAGGGTTAGATTTAATATTATGTGTAGTTTAGGTATAGTGTTAGGGTAAGAGTAAGGGTTAGTTTAGTGTTAGGGTTAAAGTAAGAGTCAGGAATAGGGTTAGTGTTAGGTTTAGGTTTAGGCTTAGGATTAGCGTTAGTGATAGGGTTATTGTTGGGGTTATGGTTAGTGTTAGGATTAGCATTAGGTTTAGTGTTAGGGCTTCTTTTAGGTTTAGGTTTAGGGTTCAGTTAGGGTTAGTGTTAAAGTTAGTTATAGTGTTATGGTTGGGGTTAGGGTTAGTGTTAGGGTTAGGGTTAGTTTTAGGGTTAGTGTGAGGGTTAGAGTTAGGGTTAGGGTTGGGTAAGTGTTAGGGCTATGTTTAGGGTTAGGTTTAGTGTAGGATTAATGTTAGTGATTGGATTAGATTTAGTGTTAGTGTTAGGGTTAGGGTTAATGTTATATTTAGGATTAGGGTTAGGATTATGGTTAGAGTTAGTGTTATGGTTAGTGTTAGTCTTACAGTTATGGTTAGGGTTATGTTACATTTAGTATTAGTGTTAGTGTTAGGGTTAGTTTTAGTGTAAGTGTTAGTGTTAATGTTAAAGTTAGTGTTAGTTAAAAGTTAGGGCTAGTGTTAGGTTATGTTTAGGGTTATATTTTGGGTTAGGGATTGTGTTAGGGTTATGGTTAAGCTTAGGGTTAGGGTTAGGTCAGGTTTAGGGTTATGGTTAGGGTTAGGATTACTGTACGGGTTAGTATTAGTATAGGGTTAGGGTTTGTGTTATGTTTAGTGTTATGGTTATTGTAATTTTAGGGATAGTGTTAGTTTTAGGGATAGGGTTAGTGTTAGTGTTAGATTTAGGGTTAGGATTAGGGTTAGTGTTCGTGTTACGGTTAGGATTTGTGTTAGGCTTATGGTTAGGATTATATTTAGGTTTACGTTTATGGTTAGGGTAAGAGTTAGGGTTAGGGTTAAGTTAGGTTTACAGCAGGATTAAGGTTAGTGTTAGGCTTCAGGTAAGGGTTAGTTTTAGGGATAATATTAGTGTTAAGTTTAGGTTTATGGTTAGGGTTAGGTTTAGGGTTCGTGTTAGGGTTAAAGTTAGGGTAAGTGTTAGCTTTAGGTTTATGGTTAGGGTTATGGTTAGGGTTATTGTTAGGGTTAGGGTTAGGGTTATACTTAGGTTTAGAGTTAGTGTTAGGATTAGGGTTAGGTTTAAGGATAGCTTTAGGCGTGGGGTTAGGTTTAGAGATATTGTTATGGTTAGGTTTAGGGATAGGATTAGGGTTAGTGTTAAAATTAGGATTAATATTAGGTTAGGGTTAGGGTTTCCTTTAGGGTTAGGATTAGGGTTACAGTAGGGTTTGTGTTAGGATTATGTTTAGGGTTAGTTTTAGGTTTAGGGTTAGGGTTACAGTTAGGGTAAAATTTAGGGTTAGTTTTAGGATTATGGTTACAGTTAGTGTTAGTGTTGGTATTAGGGTTTAGATTAGTGTAAGGTTTAGCATTAGTGTTTGTGTAGGGGTTAGGGTTAGTGTTATAGTTAGGGTTATGATAAAGATTAGGATTAGGATTAGAGTTAGGTTGAGGTTTAGGGTTAGGTTAGGGTTAGGATAATGGTTAGGATTATGGTTAGTGTTAGAGATAGTGTTAACGTTAGGGTTAGGGTTAGGATTAGTGTTAGGATTAAGGTTAGGGTTTAGGTTAAATTAGGGTAAGGGTTAGGGTTATGGTTCATGTTAAGGTAAGGGTTATGGTTTGTGTTAGTTTTAGGTTTAGGTTTTGAATTAGTGTTAGGGTTAGGGTTAATGTTAGGGATAGGTTTAGTTTTACGGTTAGAGTTAATGTTAGTGTGAGGGTTAGGGGTTGTGTTAGTGTTAGGGTTAGATTTATGGTTAGGGTTACTGTTATGGTTAGAATTAGGGTTAAGTTTAGGTTTAGTGTTTGGGTTAAGGTTAGAGTTAGGTTTAGGGTTAGTGGTAAGTTTAGGGTTAGGGTTAGTGATAGGTTTCGAGTTAGGTTTAGGTTGAGGCTTAGGATTAGTGTCAGGGTTAGGTTTAGTTTTAGGGTTAGGTTTAGGGTTGGGGTTAGGGTTAAGGTTAGGGCTAGGTTAAGGTTAGTATTTGCTTTAGGTTTTGTGTTAGGGTTAGGGTTAGGTTTAGTGTTACGCTGAGGTTTAGTGTTAGAGTTAGGTTTGGGTTAGGGGTATGGTTAAGGTTCGTGTTTGGATTAGGGTTAGGTTTATTGTTAAGTTTAGGGTGAGGGTTAGAGTTAGGGTTAGGTTTAGTGTTAGTGTTAGATTAGTGTTCGGGTTATGATTAGTGTTAGTGTTAGTGTTAGGTTTAGGGTTAGGGATAAAGTTATTTTTAGGGCTAGGTTTAGTGTTAGTGACAGGGCTATAGTTAGGGTAAGGATTAGGTTTAGGGTTAGGTTCAAGGATAGGTTTAGGGTTAGGGTTAGGGTTAAGGTTAGTGTTAAGTTTAAGGATAGGGTTAGGGTTAGTAGTAGTGATTGTGTTAAGTTTAGGTTTAGGGTTAGCATTAGGGTTAGGGATAGTTTAAGGGTTAGTATTATGGTTAGTTTTATGGTTAGGGTTAATTTTCAAATTAGGGTCAGGGTTATGGTATGGTTAGTGTTAGGGTTTCGGATAGGATTTGGGTTAGGGATAAAGTTTCGTTTAGGGTTAGTGTTACGTTAGGGTTAGGGTTAGGGTTTGGTTAGGGTTAGTGTTAGGGTTAGTTTTAGGGTTATTGTTAAGTTTAGTGTTAGGGTTAGGTTTATGTTTAGATTTAGGTAGGGTTAGGGTTAGGATTAAGGTTTTTGTTAAAGTTATGGTTATGGTCAGGTTTTGTGTTAGGGTTAGATTTAGGGTTAGTGTTATGGTTATGATTAGTGTTAGAGTTAGGGTTAGGTTTAGGTTTAGGGTTAGTTTTAGGTTATGGGTAGAATTAGGGTTAGTGTTAGGTTTAATGTTAGATTTAGGTTTAGGTTAGGGTTAAGATTATGGTTATATTTTTGGTTTAGGGTTAGTGTTAGGGATAGGATTAGTGTTAGGCTTAATGTTAGGGTTAGGGTTAGGTTAGGATAAGAGTTACAATTATAGTTCATATTAGGGTTAGGGTTAGTGTTATTGTTAGTTTTAGGTTTATGGTTAGGATTAGGGTTAGAGGTAGTGTAGCGTTAGGGTTAGGTTTAGCATTAGTGTTTGGGTTAGGGTTACACTTAGTTTTAGGTTTAGTGTTAGGGTTAGGGTTAGGATTTGGATTAGGTTTAGGGTTAGGGTGAAGGTTATTGTTAGGTTTAGGGTTAAATTTAGTGTTAGGCTTAGTTTTAGGGTTAGGGTTAGGGTAAGGGTAAGGGTTAGTGTTAGGGTTAGTGTTATGATTAGTGTTAGGTTTAGGATTAGAGTTTGTGTTAGAGTTAGGGTTAGGATTCAGGTTAGTGTAAGGTATTCTGTTAGGGTTATGGTTAATTATATGGTTAGGGTTGGGGTTAGGGTTGGGGTTAGTGTTAGGGTTGGTGTTACGGTTACAGTGAGGGTATGTTATAGGGTTAGGGTTAGGGTTAGTCTTAGGGTTAGGATAAGGATTAGTGTTAGTGATAGGTTTAGAATTATAGTTAGGGTAAGTGTTACGGTTAGGGTTAGGTTTACGGTAGAGTTATTGTTAATGTTAGGGTTAGTGATAGGGTTAGATTTAGGGTTAGAGTTAGTGATAGGTTTGGGTTGGGGTTAAGGTTAGGTTACGGTTATGGTTCATGTTAGGGTTAGGGTTAGTGTTACTGTTACATGTAGGTTTACGGTTAGGATTACAGTAAGAGTTAGTATTAGGGTTAGGGTTAGGTTTAGCATTAGTGTTTGGGTTAGGGTTATACTTAGTTTTAGGTATAGTGTTAGGGTTAGGTTTAGGTTTAATGTTTGGTTAAGGGTTAGATTTATGGTAAAGGTTAGGGTTAGGTTTAGGGTTAGGTTAGAGTTAGGGTTAGGGTTAGGGTTCATGTTAGGGTTAGGGTTAGGGTTAGTGTTAGGTTTAGATTTACAATCAGGGTTAGGTTAGGATTAGTGTAAGGGTTAGGGTTAGGTTTAACATTAGTGTTTGGGTTAGGGTTATAGTTAGGTTTAGGGTTAGTGTTAGGTTTAGGATAAGGGTTAGTGTTTGGTTTAGGGTTAGGGTTAGGGTGAGGGTTAGCGTTAGGGTTAGGGTTAGCCTTAGGGTTAATGTTAGGGCTAGGATTAAGTTTAGTGTTAGGGTTAGTGTTATAGTTAGGTTTAGTTTTAGGATTAGGGTTTGTGTTAGAGTTAGGTTTAGGGTTAGTTTTAATATTAGGTATAGTTTTAGGGTTAGGGTTAATGAAAGAGTTAGGGTTGGAATTAGGGTTAGGGTTAGTGTTAGGTTTAGGGTTAGGATTAGGTTAGGGTTAGTGTTATGATTAGGGTTAGGTTTATAATTAGTGTTTGTGTTAAGGTTATATTTAGGTTTAGGTTTAGTGGTAGGTTTAGGGTAAGGGTTAGTGTTAGGTTTGTGGTTTGGGTTAGGGTTTGGGGGAGGTTTAGGTTAAGGTTTAGGTATAGGTTTAGGTTTATGGTTAGAATTAGTATTAGTGTAAAATTATGGTTAGGGTTAGGGCTAGGATTAGGGGTAGAATTAGTGTTTGGTTTAGGGTTAGTGTTTGTTTTAGTGTTACTGTTAGGGTTATGATTAGGGTTATGGTTACAGTTAGGATTCGGTTTAGGGTTAGGTTTAGGTTTAGGATAGGTTAGGGTTAATATTAGTATTAGGGTTAGTGTTAGGGATAGGGTTAGGGTTAGCGATAGTCTTAATGTTAGGGATAAGTTTTGGGTTAGGGTTAGTGTTAGGGATATTGGTTAGGGTTAGGGTTAGAGTTACAGCTAGGGATAGGGTTAGGTTTAGGGTTAGTGAAAGTGTTAGTGTTAGGGTTAGGGTTAGTGTTAGTGTTAGTGTTAGGGTTAGGGTTAGGTTTAATGTTAGGGTTAGGATTAGGTTTAGGGTTTTTGTTAAGGTTAGGATTAGGTTTATGGTTAGTGTTAGGTTTAGGGTTAGTATTAGGGTTTGTGTTAGCGGTACAATAATTGTTAGCATTAGGGTTCATGTTATGGATATGTTTTAAGGTTAGTGTCAGGTTTAGGTTTAGGGTTAGGGTTAGGGTTAGTGTTACTGTTATGGTTATGCTTAAGTTTGATGCTTGGGTTAGGGTTAGTGTTAGGTTTAGTGTTAGGTTCAGGGTTAGGGTTAGTGATAGGGTGAGGTTAAGGGTTAGTATTAGCTTTCAGATAGGGGTTAGATTGAGGGTTATGGTTATAGTTAGGGTTAGGGTTATGTTTAAGTTTAGGGTTAGGGTTAGGGTTATGGTTAAAGTTAGGGTAAAGGTTAGGGTTAGTTTTAGTGTTAAGATTAGGGGTAGGGTTGATGTAAGGGTGAGGGTTAGGGTTAGAGTTGGTGTAAGGGTTAGGGTTAAGTTTAGGTTTGGTGTAAGTGTTAGGGTTAGTGTTGGTGTTTGGGTTAGTATTAGGATAATGTCTAGATTTAGGTTTAGTGTTACTATTAGAGTTAGAGTTAGAATTTGGTTTAGGTTTAGGTTTCTTGGTAGGATTAGGTTTAGGCTTTGTGTTAAGGTTATGTTTACGTTTAGGTTAGGGTTAGTGTTAGGGTTAGTGTTAGGGTTAGGGATAGTTTTAGGGTTAGGGTTAGTGTTAGGTTAGGTTTAGTGTTACAATTAGGGTTATGGTTAGGTTTAAGGTTGGTGATAGAGTTAGTGTTAAGGTTAGTTTTAGTGTTAGGGTAAGGGTTAGGGTTAGGGTTCTGGTTAGGCTTATGTTTAGTTTTAGAGTTAGTGTTAGGGTTAGGATTAGGGTTAGTGTTAGGGTTAGTGTTAGGGTATCGTTTGTGCTCGATTTATGTTTAGGTTTAGGGTAAGTTTGAGGGTTAGGTTTAGGATTAGGTTTAAAGTTAGGTTTAGTGTTAGGGTTAGGTTAGGGTTAGTTTTAGGCTTAGTGTTGGTTTTTGTTACGGTTAGGGTTATTATTAGGGTTAGGGGTACAGTTCGGATTAGGGTTAGGGTTAGTGTTAGGGTAAGTGTTATGGTTAGGGTTAGGGTTAGGGTTAGTGTTAGGGTTAGGGTTAGAGTTATGGTAAGGGATAGAATTAGGTTTAGTGTTAGGATTAGGGATAGTGTTAGTGTTAGGGTTAAGGTTAGAGTTCATGTTAGAGTTAGCATTAGGGTGAGTTTTAGGGTTAGGGTTAGGGTTAGGTTTAGAGTTAGGGTTAGTTTTAGTGTTTGAGTTAAAGTTAAGGTTAGGATTATGGATAGTGTTAGGTTTTGGGATAGATTTAGGGTTAGTGTTATGCTGAGGTTTAGGGTTAATATTATGGTTAGGGTAAGTGTTAGTTTTAGGGTTAGGTTTAGGGATATGGTTAGAGTTAGGATAAGGGTTAGTTTTAGGTTTAGTGTTAAGTTTATGTTTAGTTTTATGGTTAGGGTTAGTGTTAATTTTAGGTTAGGTTTAGGATTAGGGTTAGTGTTAGTATTAGGGTTAGGGTTTGGGTTAGTGATAAGTTTAGGGTTATATTTAAGGTTAGTGTTAGTGATATGGTTAGTGTTCGGGTTAGGGTAAGTTTTTGGGTTAGGGTTAGGATTAGTGTTAGGGTTAGTGTTAGTGTTAGGGA
Organism: Marmota flaviventris; assembly: GCF_047511675.1. NCBI lineage: Eukaryota > Metazoa > Chordata > Mammalia > Rodentia > Sciuridae > Marmota > Marmota flaviventris. The sequence goes on along the minus strand of NW_027288077.1, from coordinate 198,960 downwards.
TAGGGTACTGTTAGTGTTAGGGTTAGGTTTATGTTTAGGGTTAGGTTTAGGGTTAGGGCTAGGGTTTGTGTTAAATTTATGGTTAAGGTTAGGTTTAGGGTTCGTGTTAGGGATATATTTAGGGTTAGTGTTGTGTTTTATTTAGGGTTAGGTTTAGGTTTAGGGTTAGGATTAATGCTTTTGTTAGGGTTAATGTTAGGTTTATATTTAGTGTTAGGATTAGGGTTAGGGATAGGGTGAGGTTTAGGGTTAGTATTAGTGTTCAGGTTAGGATTAGGTTTACGGTTAGGGTTAGGGTTTGGGTTAGTGTTACGTTTACGGTTAGGGTTAGGGTTAAGTTTATTGTTATGTTTAGGGTTATGGTTAAGGATAGGGTTAGTGTTAGGGTGAGTGTTAGGGTTAGGTTGAGGCTTAGTGTTAGGGTTAGTTTTATGGTTAGTGTTATGCTTAGGGTTATAGTTAGGGTTAGGTTTCTGATTAAGGTTAATTTTGGTGTTAATGTTAGTGTTATTGTTAGGGTTAGCATTAGGTTTAATGTTTAGGTTTTGGTAAGGTGTAGGGTTATGGTAAGGTTTAGTGTTGGTTTAGTGTTAGGGTTAGGGTTAGGGTTAGGCTTAGGGTTATGGTAAGTGTTATGGTTAGGGTTATGGTAAGTGTTAGGGTTAGTTTAAATGTTAGGTTCAGGTTTAGTGTTAGGGTTTGTTTTGGGTTACGGTTTATAGCTAGGTTTAGGATTATAGATAGGATTAGGGGTAGAGTTAGGATTAGAGTTAGGGTTAGGATTAGAGTAAGTGTTAGGATTATGTTAGGGTTACTGTTAGTTTTAGGTTTAAGTTTAGGGTTAGGTTTATGATTTGTGTTAGGTTTAGCATTAGGGTTAGGTGTAGAGTTAATGTTAGGGTTAGCCTTAGTGTTTGGGTTAGGGTTATGGTTAAAGTTTGTTTTAGGGTTAGGGTTAGGGTTAGGGTTAGGATCAGTGTTAGGGTTAGGGTTATGTTTAGGGTTAGGGTTACTGTTAGGGTTAGGTTTAGTTTTAGGGTTAGTGATTGAGTTAGGTTTTTGATTAGCGTTAGGTTTAGGATTAGGGTTAGGGTTAGGTAAGTGTTAGGTTTAGCGTTAATTTATGGTTACGTTATGGTTTTGGTTAGGGTTCCTGTTAGGGTTACAATTAGGGTTAAGTTAGGTTTAGGTTTAGGGTGAGGTTTAGGGTTAGGGTTAGATAACAGAAAGAAAATCCTGGTGTGTATCAAAGAAATTTGAATAAAGTAACTCTAATCATAACACTACCTCTAAACTGAGCCCTAATCCTAACCGTAAACATGAGCATAGCCCTATTTCTAACCCAACTTTAACCCTAATTTTAACTGTAACCATTGACCAAACCCTAGTTCTAACTCCATCCATTACCATAACTCTAACCCTAACCCTAATGCTAAACATAGCCCTATCCCTAACATTTACCCTAGACCTGCTCTAACCCTAACCATCGCCCTAGCCCTAAATCTAGATCCAACCATAACACTTACCCTAAACCTAACCCTAACCCTAGGCCTAACCCTAACCCTAACCCTAACACTAGCCCTAATCCTAACCATAAACATAGCCATAACCCTAGCTGTAATCCTATCTGTTACCCTAAACTTAAGCCTAATCCAAATGCTAACAATAAGACTAATCCTAACTGTATAGCTATCCCTAAGGCTATTCAAAACACTAAACCTAACCTGGACCCTAAATCTAACTCTATCTTTACCCTAAGCCTAACCCCAAATCTAATTTGAGGTGTAACCCTAAACTCAAACCTAAAGCATGCCCTAACACTGACCCTGGCCCTAATAATTCCCCTAGCTCTTAACCTGTCTCTTACTGTATACCTAACCCTTACAAAACACCTAGCCCTAAACCTTTCCCTAAAACTATCCCTAACTGTAACCTTAGACTTGACATTAGCCCTAGCTATAATTCTAGCCCTAACCCTAACACAAACCATAGCCCTTATCCTAGCCCTAAACATAGCCTTAATTACAATCCTAACCCAAACTCTAGGACTAACCCTGCCACTAACACTAGCCATAATCTTAGCCCTAATTTAGCCCTATCCCTAACACTAGTCCTAAGACTATCTCTAACTCTCACATTAGACCTTTCACTCGTTCTAACCCTATTTCTTACCATAATCCTAACCTTAGCCCTAACCCTTGCCCTATCCTTTCCCCTGGCACTAACCTTAGGCAAAACCTAACTCTAAATCGAGCCCTAACCCGAAGACTAAGCCAAAACCTAACACTAGCCCTAAACCATAACACTAATCCTAAAACTAGCCCTAACCCTAGCCCTAGCCCTAAAACAAAACCTAGCTATAGCTATAACCCTAACCCTTAACCTAAAACAAACCCTAACCTTAAACCTAGCCCTAACCCTAGCCCTAATATGAGTTTTAAGCCAAACCCGTAAACTAACCCTGAACCTGACACTGACCCTAACACTACTAGCTCTAAACATCACCCTAACCCTAAACCTAACCCTAACACTAACTCTATCCCTAAAACCCTAAAACTAGCCCTAAACATCACCCTTGTACTTACATTAGCCCTAACCCTAACCCTATCCCTAAATTAACCCCAAACCTAGCCCTAATCCTAGCTTTAACCCTAGCACTATTTGTAACCATAAACCTAGCCCTAAACTGATATCTAACTCTATCCATTACCATAACCAAAGCCATAACCCTAATGCTAACCCTAGGCATGAATCCTAATCTATTACCCTGAACCTAACCTTAACCTAAACCTAACCCTATCATTACCCTAACCCTAACACTAATTCAAGCCCTAACTTTAAACCTTAACCTATTCCAAACCCTAACCCTGACATTGACCCTAATAAAACCCCTAGCTCTAAACTTGAACATAACCCTATACCTAACCCTTACCCTAGATGTAGCCATAATCCTAACCCTAAAACTATCTTTGAACATAATTCTGGACCTGAAATTAGCCCTAGCCCTAATCCTAGTCCTAAACCTAAAAAAAACCCTAGTCCTCATTCTAGCCCTAAATGTAGCTTTAATCATAACCCTAACCCTAACCCTACCCCTAACCCAAATTGAAACCCTCACCCTACCTCTATACCTAGCTATAATGCCATCTCTTACCCTAAGCTTAACCCTAACCCTAACCCTAACTCTAGGCTTAAGCCAAAAAAATAAACCTAGCCCTAATCCTAGCACTAATTTAGACCTATCTCTAATCCTAACACTAACCCTAGCCCTAAGACTCACTCTAACTCTCGCCCTATACCTATCCTTAGTTCTAACCCTATCCCTTACCATAACCCAATCCCTAGCCCTAACCCTTGCCCTATCCTTAGTCCTAGCCCTAACCCTAGATCTAACCCTAACTCCAAATCAAACCCTAACACTAAGCCTAAGATTAACACTTACACTACCCCTAAACCTAACCCTAGGACTAAACCAAAACCAAGCAATAGCCCTAACCCTTAACATTAACTTACACCAAACCCTAACACTAACCCTAGCCCTAGCCCTAGCCCTAAGTCGAGTTCTAACACTAGCTTTAAAATTAACACTGACCCTGACTCATATCCTAACACTCAACCTAGCTCTAAACACCGCCCTCACCTTAACCAAATGCTAAGAATAAACCTAACAATAATTTGAGTCCAATTCTTAACCCTATCCCTATCCCTAAACCTAACCCTAATCCTAGACTTAATCCAAACCATAACCTAGCCTTATCCCTAGTACTAAAACTATCCATTACACTAAACATAACCCTAACCCTAATGCTAACCCTAACCCGATTGCTGAAACCTAACCCATCCATTACCTTAAACCTTAACTAAAACCTAAAGTAAACCCTTCCATTACCTTAACTCTAAACCTAACCCTAATGCTAATTCAAGCTCTAACCCCTTAACTTAATGTAAACCAAATGCTAACCCTGACCCTGTGACACAAATAATAATTCTCGCTCTAAAGCTGACCTTTAACATAAACCTAACCCTTACACTAGACCTAGCCATAACCTAACCCTAAAACTATCCTTACCCATAACCCTAGACCTGATATTATCCCTAGCCTGAGTCATAGCCCTAACCCTATCAGAAAACCTACCCCTCATCCTAGCCCTAATCCTAGCTTTAATCCTAAACTGAACCATAACCCTAGGCCTAATCCTAATTCTAACCCTCACCCTAGCTCTAAATCTAGCTATAATCCCACTCATTCCTCTAAACTTAACGCTAACCCCAGTGCTAACCCTAACCCTAGCCCAACCCCTTGGCTAAACTCTAACACTAATCCTAATCCTAATCCTAGCCCTAATTTAGCCCTAACCCTCACCCTAAGGCTACTACTAAGAATAACTCTAATTCTCACCCTGGACGTATCCCTAGTTCTAACTATATTACTTACCATAATCCCTAACCCTAGCATGAACCCTAACTCTAGATCAAACTTAACTCTAAATCTAACCCTAATCCTAAGCCTAAACTTTACTCTAACCCTAGCCCTAACCCTGACACTAATCCAAAATCTAGCCTTAATCCTAGCCCTAGTCCTAAAACAAAACTGAGCCATAGCCCTAACCGTAACCCTTAACCTAAACCAAAACCTAACCCTACACCTAGCACTAACTTTAGCCCTAATTTGAGTCCTAAACCTAACACTAAAACCAACTCTGACCCTGACACTGACCCTAAATATAACCCTTGCTCTAAACATCACCCTAACCCTAACCCTAATACTGGCACAAATTGTAAGACTAGTTCATACATTAGCCATACCCCTAACCCTAGCCCTAACCAAACCCAAAACCTAGCCCTTATTTGAGACTTAACCCTAGTTTTAAACCTAACCCTAATTCAAAACCTAGCCCTAAACCTTACCCTAACCCTAGCCAGAATCCTAACCATAACCCTAGCCTTATCACTAGCTCTAATGGACAGGGATCCATTACCCTAACCATAACCATAACCCTGATGGTAACCCTAGGCCTAACCCTAACCTTTTCGCTAACCCTAACCATATTCATTAACCTAAACCTAACCTGAACCCTAAACCTAACCCTATCATTACCCTAACCCTAACCCTAATGCTAATTTGAGCCCTAATCTTAAATTTAACCTAAGCCAAACCCTAACTCTGACCCTTCCCATAATAATATACCTAGCTCTAACCCTGACCCCTACCCCTAAACCTAACTCTTATACTAGACCTAGCCATAAACCTAACCCTAAAACTATTCCTAATGTAACCCTAGACCTGACATTTGCCCTAGATGTAATCGTAGCCCTAACCTTAACACAAACCATAGCCCTAAACCTAACCCTAACCATAACCATAACCCTAGCCCTAATCCTATCCATAACCCTAGCCCTAAACTTAGCTCTAACCCTACCAATTACCCTATACATAGCCCTAATTCTAATGTTAGCCCTAGGCAAAAATCTAAACCTATGCCTGACCTTAACCCTATCCATTATGCTAAACCTAACCTGAACCCTAAACCTAACCCTATCATTACCCTAACCCAAACCCTAATGCTAATTTGAGCCCTAACCCTAAACCCTAACCTAAACAAAACCCTAAACATGACCCTTATCCTAATAATACCTGAGCTCGAAATTTGACCCTTACCCTAAATCTAACCCTTACACTAAACATAAACATAAACCTAACCCTAAAACTATCCTTAACCGTAACCCTAGAACTGACATTTGCCCTAACACTAATCCTAGCCCTAACCAAAACACAAACCCTAGCCCTCATCCTACCCCTTAGCCTAACCTTAATTATAACGCTAATGAAACACTAGCCCTAATCCTAATTCTAACCTTCGTCCTAGCCCTAAACCTAGCTCTAACCCCATTATTTACACTACACCTAACCCTAAGCCTAAAACTTACTCTAGGCCTAAACATAAACATAAACCTAGCCCTATTCCTAGCCCTAATTAAGCCCTATACCTAACCAAAACCTAAGCCTAGCCCTAAGACTAACTCTCACTCTCGCCCTAGCCCTATCCCCAGTTCTAACCCTATTTTTATCATAACCCTAATCCTAGCTATAAACTTAGAACTAACATTAGCCAAATCTTAGCCGTAGACCTTCCCGTAGATTTAATCCTAACTCTAAATCTAACTCTAAACCTAAGACTAGTGTCAGGGTTAGGTTTAGGAATAGTTTTATTTCTAGTGCTAGTCTTAGGTTTAGAGTTAGATTTAGAGTTAGTGTTACTACACTAGTCCGAAACCTATTGCTAATCTTAAAATTAGCCCTAATTATAGCCCTAGCCCTAAAACGAAACCAAACCATAGCCCTAACTTTAAAGCTTATCCTAATCCCAAACCTAACAATACACCTAGCCCTAACCCTAGCCCTAATTTGAGTCCAAACCCTAACCCTAAAACTACCCCTGACCTTAATTTTGGCCCTAATACTAACCCTAGCTCTAAGCATCACCCTAATATTAAACCTAACCCTAAAACTAGACCTAGTCCTAACTACAATCTCATAACTAGCCCAAATTGTAACTCTACTGCAAACATTGGCTGTAACTCTAAACCTAGCCCTAACTCTAACCAAAATTTAGCCATAATCTGAAAAATAACCCTAGCTTTAACACTAAACCTAATCCTAACACTAGCACTAAACCTACCCTAAATGTAGCCCTAACCCTAGGTCTAACCCTATCTCTTACCCTAAGTCAACCCTAACCCTAATGCTAACCCTAGGCCTAACCCTAATCCTATTACTAGTCCTAACCTTGGCCTCATTCTAGCTCTAACCATAACTAAAACCTGACACTTATTCTGACTCTAATGGTAATCATAGGTCTAAACTTGAACCTAACCCTATACTGAACCCTAACACTAGCACTAGAAATAAACCTATTCCTAAACCTAACCCTAACATTAGCCCTAGCCCTAAACCTAATCCTAAATCTAGCCATATCTCTAGCCCTAGACATAAACAAAAACCTAGCCCTAGCCCTAATAATAAACCTTAATCTAACCCAAACACTAACCCTAACCCTAACCCTAGACCTAAGCATAGTGATAATTCTGGCTTTAACCATAAAGCTAACTCTAACCTCAACACTGACCCTGACCCTAAAACTAACTCTAGCTCTAAACATCATGCTAACACTAACCCTAACCCTAACACTTGACCTAGCCATAACACTAACCCCCAAACTGGCCCTAATCATAATCCTGGTTTGTACATAAGCTGTAGCCCTAACACTAACCCTAACCTAACCCAAAAACCTGACCCTAATCCGAGTGCTAACCCTAGCTTTAACAATAACCCTATCCATAAGCCAGTCCCTAACCCTTCTCTAAACCTAGCTCTTATCCTATTTGTTATCTTAAGCCAAACCATAAAATTAATGCTAACCCTAGTCCTAACCCTAATCCATAGCCTAACCCAAATCCTAACCCTATTACTAGTCCTCAACCTAGCCCTCATTCTAGCTCTAACCATAATCCAAACCCTAATCCTTACCCTGAAACTTATACTGACCCCAACACTAACCGTAGGTCTAAATATGACCCTAACCTGAACCCAAACCATAACATTAGCCCTACTGGCAATCCTATACCTAAACCTAAACCTAATACTAGTCCTAGAACTATACCTAATCCTAAATCTAGCCATAACTCTAGCCCTAGACCTAAACAACAACCTTGCCCTAGCCCTAACAATCACCCTTAACACAACACAAACACTAACCCTACTTCTAGACGTAACCCTAGTCCTAATTCTGGCACTAACCCAAACACTCACTCTAACATGAACACTGACCCTGACCCTGACATAAACCTAGCTCCAAAGCTCACCCTAACTCAAAACCTAATCCTAACACTACACCTAGCCATAACCTTAACCCTAAAACTAGCCCTAATCATAACCCTAGTTCTTAACTACCCATGGCCCTAACCCTAGGCCTAAAAAAACACAAAACCTAGCCCTAATCCTAGGCCAAAACCTAGCCCTAAGTGTAACCCTAAACTAACTGTAGCCCTATCCCTAAACCTAAACTTCCCCTTAGACCTAACCCTAGCTCAAAGCCTAACCTTTACCCTAAACATAACCTTAGCCCTATCCCAAACCCTAACCTAACCCTAGCCCTAATCCTACCATTAACCATAGCCCTAACCATAGCTCTAATTCTATACACTACCCTAACCCTAGCCCTAATCCTAACCATAACCCTAGCCCTAACCCTAGCTCTAATCCTATCCATTACCCTAAACATAATCCTAACCCTAATTCTAACCCTAGGTTTAACCCTAACATTATCACAATCTCTAAACCTATCCATTACCCTGAAACTAACCTGTACGCTAATCCTAAGCCTATTCATTACCCTAACCCTAACACTAACCCTAACACTAATTAAAGCCCTAAACCTAAACCTTAACCTAAACTGAACCATAAGCCATACCCTGACCTTAATAATACATATAGCTCTAATCTTTACCCTTACCCTAAATATAACCCTTACACTAGACCTAACCATAAACATAACCCTAAATCTATCCCTAACTGTAAACCTAGACTTAACCCTAGACAGTTACCCTAACACAAACCCTAGCTCTAAACCTTATCCTAACTGAAAAACTAACCACAACACTAGACAAACACTAAATCTACCCATAGCCATAACCCTAGTTCTTACATTACCCATACACCTAACACTAGCCCTAAACCTCACACACAACCTAGCGCTAATTTTAGCCCTAAACTTAGACCTAAGCATAACCCTAACCCTATCCCTAGCACTAACCTTAACCCTAACACTGGACCTGGCCCTAACTCTACTCAAACTCGAATCCTTACCCTGAATATAACAATAGCCCTAAATCTCAACCTAACACTAAACCTAGCCCTAATCCTAACTGTAACCATATCACAAATCCTAGCACAAACTCTATCCATTACCGTAAACATAACCCTAACCCTAATGCTAAAACAAGCCATAACCCTAACACTAAACCTAACCATAGCCCTGACTCTAACTCTAACCCTCACCCTAGCCCTAACCCTAGCTCAAACCCTAACACTTCTGCTAAACCTAACACTAACACTAACCCTAGGCCTATCTCTAAACCTAGCCAAAATCCTAATGTTAACACAAGCCCTAACACTAGCACTAACCCTATCCTTTATCCTAAACATAAACCTAACCCAAATGCAAACTCTAGGCCTAACCCTAATGCTATTGCTAACACTAACCCTATCTATTACTCTAAACCTAACCTGAACCCTAAACCTAACACTATGCATTACTTTAACCCTAACCCTAATGCTAATTTAAGCCCTAACCCTAAACCTTATCTTAAACCAAACCCTAAACTGGACTCTGACCATAATAATACACCTAGCTCTAAACCTGACCTTTGCCATAAACCTAACTTTCCACTAGACCTAGACATAAACCTAAAGTTAACACTATTCCTAACCATAGCCCTAGACCTGACATTAGCCCTAGCTCTAATCCTAGCTCTAACACTAACACAAACCCTTAACCTCATCCAAGCCCTAAACCTAGCCTTAATCCTAACCTGAACCCTCACCCTATTCCTATACCTAATTTTAACCCTCGGTCTAGCCCTGAACCTAGCCATAACCTCATCACTTCCCTTAAAACTAATGATAACCCTAACACTAGCACTAACACTAACACTAATTTTAGCCCTAACCATGGGCCTAACCGTAACACTAAACTTAGCGTTAATCTTGCCCTAATTCAGCCCTAAACCTAAGCAAATCCCTAACTCTAGCCCAAAGAATAACTCCAACTCTCAACCTAGCCATATTTCTATTTCTAAACCTGTTCATTACCGTAACCCTAATACTAGCCCTAACCTTATCCCTAACCCTAGATCAAACCATAACTCTAAATTATGGTTATAAACTATAAATCTAACCCTAACCTTAAGCCTAAACCTCACACTACCACTAGCTGAACACTATCACTAATCATAAAACTAACCCTAACATTAGCCCTAGCCCTACAAAAAAACTGAGCCATTACCCTAACCCTAAACCTAACCTAAACCATACCCTAACCCTACAACTAGCCATGATCCTAGCTCAAATTCGAGTCCTAGGACTAAAACTAACCCTTACCCTGACTCATATCCAAACACTAACCCTAGCTCTATATATCACTCTAACCATAAAGCAAATGCTAACACCATTCCTAGCCCAAACCCTAACCCTAAAACTAACCATAATAATAACCCTAGTTCTTACTTTAGCCATAGTCCTAACCCTAGCCCTAACCCTAAAACAAAAATAGCACTAACCTGAGCCCTAAAACTAGATTTAACCCTAACCCTAACCCTAACCCTAGCCCTAAACCTAACCCTAAACCGAGCTCTAAGCCTAGCTCTAACCCTATCCCTTATCCTAAGCCAAGCCCTATACATTATGCTAACCCTAGTCCTAATTGTAATCCTTAGCCTAAATCAAACACTCACCCTATTACTAGTCCAAAACCTAGCCCTCATTTTAGCTCTAAACCTAACCTAAAACCTAACGCTAACCTTCACCCTTATTCTGACCATAACACTAATTATAGGTCTAAACCTGACCCTAAACCTAAACTGAATCCTGAAACTAGAACTACCAGTAAACTTTTACCTAAACCTAACCCGAACACTACCACTAGACCTAAGCCTAATCCTAAATCTAGTGATAACTCTAGCGCTAGACCTAAACAAAAACTTAGTCATAGCCCTAACAATAACCCTTAACCTAAACCAAACAATAACACTACCCCAAGACCTAACCCTAGTCCTAATTCTGGCTTTCTAATCTGTTTCTAATCAAAACACTGACCCTGACACTAACACTAAATCTAGCTCTAAAAATGAATCTAAACCAAAATCTAAACCTAACACTAGAACCAGCCGTAACCCTAACCCTAAAACTAGCCCTAATTAGGACCCTAGATCTTACATTACCCATAGCACTAACCCTAGACCTAAACCTAACACAAAACCTAGCCCTAATCCAAGGTCTAAACCTACCGTAAGCATAACTCTAACCCTAAACCTAGCCCTAACCCTAAGCCTAACCCTCACCTTAAACGTAACCATAGCTCAAAGCCTAACCTTTGGTCTAAACATAACCCTAGCCTTATCCCTAGCCGTAATCCTAACCCTAACCCTAACCCAAACCCTATACATTACCCTTATGATAACCCTATTCCTAATGCTAACCCTAGGCCTAACCCTAACCCTATCACAAACCCTAAATATTTTCATTGCCCTAAACCTACCCTGAACCCTAAACCTAACCCTATACGTTACCCTAATCCTAACTCTAACCCTAATGTTCATTTGAGCCCTATCCCTAAATCTTAACCTAATACAAACCGTAACCCTGACCCAGAACCTAAAAATACCCCTAGCTCTAAAACTGACCCTTAACCTAAACTTAACACTTACACTAGACTAAGACATGGACCTAATCCTAAATCTACTTCTAACTGTAACACTAGACCTGACATCATCATTAGCCCTAATTCTACACCTAATCCTACAACAAACCTTAGACCTCACCCTAGCCCTAAAACTAGGCTTAATCATAACCCTAACCCTAACCCTAGCCCTAATCCTAATTCTAACCCTCACTCTACCTCTAAACCTAGCTATTACATATCCTTTACCCTAAACTTAACCCTAAACCTAGCCCTAATGCTAGGCCTAAGCTGAACACTAACCCTAGTTCTAATCCTTGCACTGATCTAGGCCTATCCCTAAAACTAACCATAACCCTACCCCTAAGACTAACTCTAACTCTCACCCTAGCCTTATCTCTAGTTCTATCCGTATCATTTACCGTAACCCTAAACCTAGACCTAACCCTTGCCCTATCCTTAGACCTAGCCCTAACCCTAGATCTAACCCTAACTCCAAGTCTTAACCTAACCCTAAGCCTAAGCCTAACACAAACACTAGCCCTAATCCTAATGCTAATTATATAACCTAGGACTAAAACAAAACTGAGCAATAGGGTCTGAGGATGTGGCTCAAGCGGTAGTGCATTGGCCTGGCATGCGCAGGGTTCTGGGTTTGATCCTCAGCAACATTACAAATATAATTTAAAAAAAGATGTTGTGTCCACCAAAAACTAAAAAAATAAAAAAAAAATATTAAAAAATTCTCTCTCTCTCTCTCTCTCTCAAAAAAAAAAAAAAAAAAAAAACCCCTGAGCAATAGTCCTAATCTTAAACATTAATTTAAACCAAATCCTAACACTACATCTAGACCTAACCCTAGCCCTAATTCAAGTCCTAACCATAACTTTAAACTAACCCTGCCACTGACTCATATCCTAAAAATCACCCAAGCTCTAAAGACCGCCCTCACCTTAAACTGAACCCTAAAAGTAATCCTAGCCCTTATTTGAGTCCTAACCCTCACCTTAAAACTAACACTGTCTCTGAATCATATCCTACTATTAACCTAGCTATAAATATCACCCTAACATTAAACCTAATCCTAGCACTAGCCCTACCCCTACCACTAACCCTAATTGTAACCTAGTTCTTACATTATCTATTGCCATAACATTATCCCTAACCCTAACACAAAAATTAACCCTAAACAGAGCCCTAAACCTAGATTTAACCCTAACCCTAACCCTAACTCTAGCTCTAAGTCTATCCCTTATCCAAAGCAAAATCCTAACCCTAATGGTAACCCTAGACCTATCCCTAATCCTTAAGCTAACCAAAGCCCTAATACTATTAATATTCATAACCCTATCCTCACTCTAGCTCTAACTCTATTCCAAACCCTAATGTTAATCCTGACCATTATTTTGATGCTAAAACTAACCCTAGGTCTAAACCTGGCCCTAACCCTAGACCAAACCATAACACTAGATCTAGACCTAAACCAAATCCTAAATCTAGCCTTAACTTTAGACCTAGACCTAAACAAAAACCTATCCCTAGCTCTTAAAGTAACCCTTAACTTAACACAAACACTAACTCTACCCCTAGACCTAAACCTAGTTCTAATTCTGGCTGTAACCCTAACTCTAACTCTAACACAAACACTGACCCTGCCTTTAAGAGTAAACCTACCTCTAAACTGACCCTAACCCAAAATCTAAGCCTAACACTAGACCTAACCAAAATCCTAACCCTCAAACTAGCCCTAATCATAACCCTAGATCTTACATTACCCACATCCCTAACCCTAGGCCTAAACCTAACACAAAACTTAGAGCTAATCCTAGGCCTAAGCATAACACTAACCCTAACCCTAACCCTAACCTAACACTTGATTAGTCATAACCTTAGCTCAAAGCCTGACCCTTATCCTAAACATAAACCTACACCTATCCCTAAATATACCCCTAACACTAGCCCTAATCCTAAACTTAACCCTAGCCATAAATCTAGCTCTAATTCTACCCATTACCCTAAACCTAACCCTAAACCTATTGATAACCCTAGGCCTAACCCTAACCCTAAACCTAACCAGAAAACTAACACTCAACCTAACTCTAAACCTCACACTTGCCATAGATCTAACTATAGTTTGCTGCAGTCTGGCTGGGCACAATTCAGGAGCCACTTGTAAAAGGAAAATAACTTTATTTTTAGAACACACACACTGCACCACACAGCTCTTCAGGAAAACCCTCAGAGCCCAACTGCCACCACTGGCTCCCCACAAGCCTCTCAACCTCCCCCACTCCTCCTGCTCTTGAGGCCTATTGGCTGGGTTACGTGGGCAGAGCCAAAAAAATTCCCCCAATGAGCAAGATCTCAAACCCTAACCCTTACCATAAACCAAAACATAAACATAGCCCTAACCCTAAACCTAAACCTCAATCTAGCACTAACCATAACCCTATGCCTACATCTAACCATGTCCATTACTCTAAGCCTAACCCTACCCCTAATTATGATGCCAACCTTAATCCATTCCTAACGCTAACATACTCTAATATTATCCCTAGACGTAACTATAAACCTAACCCTCACCCTAGCCCTAACCCTAGCTCAAGACCTAACCCTTATGCTAAACATAACCCTAACACTAACCCTAGTTCTAACCCTAAACCTAACCCTAACTCAAGACCTATTCCTGACCATAACCCTAGCCCTAACCTTAGCTCTAACCCTATCCATTAATCTAACCATTATCCTTACCCTATTGCTAACCCTATGCCTAACACAAACCCTATCACTAAACCTAACCCTATCAATTACAATAAACCTAAACTGAACCCTAAACTAAAACCTATCTTTACCCTAACTCTACCCTAATGCTTACTTGAGCCCTAACCCGAAACCCTAACCTCAATCAAACTCTAAACTGATCCTGACCCTAATAATTCCCCTAGCTCTAAACCTGACCATAACCTACAACTAACTGAGCCCTAACCCTAAACCTAAACTTAATTATCACCATTCTCCTAACCCTAACCCTAACCCTAAACCTATGGTAATACTATCCTAAACATAAACCTGAACCTAACCCTTGTTCTAACCCTAAACATAGTTCAGTACCTAACCCTTATACTAAGCATAACACTAACACTAACCCTAGTTCTAACCCATACCTTAACACTAACTCAAGACCTAATCCTAACCATAAGTCTAGCTATAACCTTAGCTCTAACTGTATCCATTACCCGAATCATAACCCATATCCTAATGCTAATGCTAATGCTAGGCCTAATTCTATCTCAAGATCTAATCCTAACTATAACCCTAGCCCTAAACTTAACTCTAACTGTATCCATTACCCTAGACATAACCCTTTCCCTAATACTAACCCTAGGCCTAACTCTAAACCTATCACAAACCCCAACCCTATCAATTACCCTAAACCTAACCTGAACCCTAAATCTAACCCTATCATTACCCTAAGCATAACCCAAATACTTATTTGAGCCCTAACCCTAAACTCAAACCTAAAAGAAACCCTAACCATGACCATGACCCTAATAATTCCCCTAGCTCTATCCTAATCCTTATCCTAAACCTAATCCTTACATTAGACCTAGCCAAAACTTAACCCTAAATCGATCCATAACCATAACCCTAGACCTGACATTAGTCCTAGATATAATCCTAGCCCTAACCCGAACACAAACCCTAGCCCATATTAGCACTAAACATAGCCTTAATCATAACCCTAACCTTAAACCTAGGCCTAACTTAAAATCAACCCTATCCCTAATCTTAGACCTAGCATAGCCCTATCCCTAACCCAAACTCTAACCCTAGCCCTAAAACTATGTCTAACTCTCTCGATAGCCCTAAAACTAGTTCTAACCCTATCCCTTACTGGAACTCAAAAGCTATCCCTAACCCTAGGCTTAACCCCAACCATTTCCTTACCCCATCCCTAACCCTAGATCTAACCTTAACTCTAAATCTACCCCTAATGCAAAGCCTAAACCTAAACCTAACACTACACCTAACCCTAACCCTAAGCATAGCTCAAAGCCTAACCTTTGGCCTAAAAATAACCCTAGACTTATCTCTATCCCTAACCCTAGCCCTAACCCTATACATTACCCTTATGATAACTCTATTCCTAATGCTAACCCCAGGCCTAACCCTAACCCTATCGCAAAACCTAAATCTCTCTATTACCCTAAACCTACCCTGAATCCTAACTCTAACCCTATTCATTACCTGAAACCTAACTCTAACCCAAATGCTCATTTGAGCCCTGTCCCTAAATCTTAATGTAATACAAACCATAACCCTGACCCTAAACCTAAAAATACCCCAGCTCTAAAACTGACCCTCACCCTAAACTTAACACTTACAATAGACTAAGACATAGACCTAATCCTAAATCTACTCCTAACTGTAACACTAGACCTGACATTATCCCTAGCCCTAATTCTAGACCTAGCCCTACAACAAACCCTAGCGCTTATCCTAGACCTAAACCTAGCCTTAATCATAAGCCTAAACCTAACCCTAGCCCTAATACTAATTCTAACCCTCAGTCTACATCTAAACCTAACTATAACACATCCCTTACTCTAAACTTAACCCTAAACCTAGCCCTAAGACTAACTCTAACTCTCGCCCTAGCCTAATCCCTACTTCTATCCCTATCATTTACCATAACTCTAAACCTAGCCCTAACCCTTGCCCTATCCTTAAACCTAGCCCTAACCCTAGATCTAACCCTACCTCCAAGTCTTAACCTAACCAGAAGCCTAAGCTTAACACAAACACTAGCCCTAACCCTAACGCCAATCATATAACTGGCCCTAACCCTAAACCTAGGACTAAAACAAATCTGAGCAATATGGGCTGAGGATGTGGCTCAAGTGGTAGCGCATTGGCCTGGCATGCGCTGGGTGCTGGGTTTGATCTTCAGCAGCAATAAAAAATATAATTAAAGAAAAAAAGATGTTGTGTCTACCAAAAATTAAAAAAAATTAAAAAAATTAAAAAATTCTCTCTCTCTCTCTCAAAAAAAAAAAAAAAAAATACTGAGCAATAGTCCTAACCTTAAACCTTAACTTAAACCAAACCAGAACACTACACCTAAACCTAACCCTAGCCCTAATTCAAGTTATAACCACAACCTTAATCTAACCCTGACCCCGAATCATATCGTAATACTCACTCTAGCTCTAAACACCACCCTAATCTTAAACCGAAAGCTAACTGTAACTCTAGCCATAATTCGAGTCATAATCCTAACCTTAAAACTAATCCTGATGCTGACTCATATCCTAACAATAATCCTAGCTCTAAAGACCGCCCTCACCTTAAAATTAACCCTAACAGTAATCCTAGCCCTTATTTGAGTCCTAACCCTAACCCTAAAACTAACACTGTCTCTGAATCATGTCCTAATACTTACCTAGCTATAAATATTATGCTAACATTAAACCTAACCCTAACACTAGACCTATCCCTATCCCTAACCCTAATTATAACCCTAGTTCTTACATTATCCATTGCCATATCACTAGCCCTAACCCTAACACAAAAATTAGCCCTTATCTGAGCCCTAAACCTAGATTTAACCCTAATCCTAACCGTAACTCTAGCCCTAACCCTAGCTCTAAGCCTATCCCTTACCTAAAAAGCAAACTCTTAACGCTAATGGTCCCTAGACCTATACCTAATCCTTAAGCTAATCAAAGCCTTAACCCTATTAATAGTCATAACCCTACCCTCACTCTAGCTCTAAGCCTATTCCAAACCCTAATGTTCACCCTGACCATTATTTTGACCCTAACACTAACCCTAGGTCTAAACCTGGCCCTAATCCTAGACCAAACCATAAAACTAGACCTAGATCTAAAACAAATCCTAAATCTAGCCTTAATTCTAGCCCTAGACCTAAACAAAAACTTATCCCTAGCCCTTAAAGTAACCCTTAACCTAACAAAAACACTAATTCTACCCCTAGACCTAAACCTAGTTCTAATTCTGGCTGTAACCCCAACTCTAACTCTAACCCAAACACTGACCCTTCCTTTAAGAGTAACCTACCTCTAAACCTGACCCTAACCCAAAATCTAAACCTAACACTAGATCTGGCCATAATCTTAACCATAAAACTAGCCCTAATCATAACCCTAGCTCTTACATTACTCACAGCCCTAACCCTAGGCCTAAACCTAACACAAAACCTAGAGCTAATCCTAGGCCTAAGCATAACACTAACCCTAACCTTAACCTAACACTTGATTAGTCCTAACCCTGACTCAAAGCCTAACCCTTATTCTAAACATAAACCTACACCTATCCCTAAATATACCCCTAACACTAGCCCTAATACTAAACTTAACCCTAGTCCTAAACATAGCTCGAAACTTACCCATTATGCTAAAACTAACCCTAAACCTATTGATAACCCTAGGCCTAACCCTAACACTAAACTTAACCAGAAAACTAACACTAGAGCTAAACCTAAACCTCACAATCGACATAGACCTAACTCTAGATCAAACCCTAATCCTTACCATAAATCCAAACATAACCATAGCCCTAACCCTAAACCTAAACCTCAATCTAACACTAACCATAACCCTATGCCTACATCTAACCATATCCATTACTCTAACCCTAACCCTACCCCTAATGATGATGCTAGCCCTAATCCAGTCCTAACCATAACCACACTCTAATCGTATCCCTAGACCTAACTCTAAACCTAACCCTCGCCCTAGCCTTAACCCTAGCTGAAAACCTAACCCTTATGCTAAAAATAACATTAACACTAACCCTAGTTCTAACACTAACCCTAACCCTAATTCAACACCTATTCCTGACCCTAGCCATAACCTTAGCTCTAACCCTATCCTTTAATCGAACCATTACCCTACCCTAATGCTAACCCTAGGCCTAACACAAACCCTATCACTAAACCTAACCCTATCAATTACCATAAACCTAACCTGAACCCTAAACAAAACCTATCATTACCCTAACCCTGACTGTAATGCTTATTTGAGCCCTAACCCTAAACCCTAACCTCAACCAAAATCTAACCTGATCCTGACACTAATAATTCTCCTAGCTCTAAACCTGACCCTTAACCCTAAACCTAACCCTTAAACTAGACCTAGCCATAAACTTAATCCTAAAACTGTCCTCTCCAACACCTGACAATAGCCCTAGCCCAAATCCTAGCCCTAACCCAAACAAAAACCCCAGCCCTTATCCTAGCCCTAAACCTAGATTAATCCTAATGTTAATGCTAACCCTAGCTCTAACCCCAATAATAATCCTAGCCCTAATTTCACCCTATCTTTAAATCTCACCATAACCCTAGACCTAAGAATAAATCTAATTCTCACACTAGCCCTATCACTAGTTTTAACCCTATCCCTTAACGTAACCCTAACTCTTGCCCTAAACTTAGTCCTAACCCTTGCCCTATCCATAGCCCAAGCACTAACTTTAGATCATAATCTATCTCTAAATCTAACCCTGACCCGAAGCCTAAGCCTAACCCTAACATTAGCCCTAACCCTAACACTAATCCTAAAATTAGCCCTAATCCTAGCTCTAGCCCTTAAACAAAATGGAGCCATAAGCTCTATCCCTAACCCTTAAACTAAACCAAACCCTAACCATACACCTACACCTAACCCTAGCCCTAATTCGAGTTTAAGCCAAACCATAAAACTAACCCTGACACTGACTCTGACACTAACACTCATCCTAGCTCTAAACATCACCCTAATCCTAACACTTACCCTAACATTAAACCTAGCCCTAATCTTAACCCTAAAATTAGACCTAATTGTAACCCTTATACTTACATTAGCCATAATCCTAACCCTAGCACTAACTTAACCCAAATCCTAGCCCTAATCTGAGCCCTAACCCGAGCTTTAAACCTAACCCTAACTCTAACTCTAGCCCTAGCCCTAATCATAACCATAACCCTAGTCCTAACCCTATACATTACCATAACAATAACCCTAACCCTAGTGCTCACCCTAGGCCTAAACCTAACCCTATCTCTAATCCTATCCCTATCCAATTCCCTAAACCTAACATGAACCCTAATTCTAAGCCTATCATTACCCAAACCTTACCCTAATGCTAATTCAATCCCTAACTTTAAGCCTTAACCTATTCCAAACCCTAACCTAGACCTTCACCTTAGTAATACCCCTAGCCCTAAACCTGACCCTAACCCTAAACCTAAACCTTACACTAGATGTACCCATAATCGTAACCCTAAAACTATCTTTAAACATAATTCTAGACTTGAAATTAGCTATAATCCTAATCTTAGCCCTAACCTTAAAACAAACACTAGCCCTCATCCTAGACCTAAACCTCACCTTAATCATAACTCTAATCCTAAACATTATTCTAAACATCACACTACTTCTAAAACTAACCTAGCTTACCCTAAACTAAATCCTAAATCTCACCTTAATTCTATACTTAAACTGAACACTAATCATACACCTAATCCTAGCCCTAATTTAGCCCTATTCCTAACCCTAAACCTAACCTTAGCCCTAAGACTAACAATAATTCTCACACTAACCCTATCACTAGTTCTAATCCTAGCCCTTACCATAACCCTAACCCTAGCCCTAACCCTTTCCCAATCCTTAGTCCTAGTCCTAACCCTCAGCCAAAGACTCACACTAACACTAAACCTAATCCTAATGCTAATCATAAAACTAGCCCTAACCCTACAACTAGCAGTAAAACAAAACCGAGCAATAGCCCTAACCCTACACCTAATTTAAACCAAACCCTAACACTACACCTAGACCTAACCATAGCCTTAATTACAGTCCTAACCCTAACCTAAAAAGTATACCTGACACTGACTCATATGCTAAACTCACCCTAGCTCGAAACACCATCCTAAACTTAAACCAAAACTTAACAGTAGCCTTAGCCCTTATTTGAGTCGTAACCCTAACCCTGACCCTGACTCATATCCTAAAACTAAACCTAGCTCTAAATATCACCCTAACCTTAAACTTAACCCTAACACTAAAACTACCCCTAATCCTAACCCTAAAACTAACTCTAATTGTA
Organism: Marmota flaviventris; assembly: GCF_047511675.1. Lineage (NCBI taxonomy): Eukaryota > Metazoa > Chordata > Mammalia > Rodentia > Sciuridae > Marmota > Marmota flaviventris. The sequence goes on along the minus strand of NW_027288077.1, from coordinate 178,396 downwards.
ACCCTCGTTCTTATATTAGCAATTGCCCTAACCATAGTCATAACCCTAACACAAAACTAGCCCTAATCTGAACCCTAAATCTAACTTTAACCCTAACCCTATCCTAACTCTAGCCCTAACCCTAGCTCTAACTCTAACCCTTACCTGAAGTGAAACCCTAACCCTACTGGTAAACCTAGATCTATCCCTAATCCTTAGGCTATCCAAAATCCTAACCCTATTAATAGTCCTGACCCTAGTCCTCATTCTAGCTCTAATCCTATCCCAAATCCTTACGCTAACCCTGACCATTATTCTGACCCTAACACAAACGCTAGGTCTAAAACTGACCCTAAACCTAGAGCAAACCTGAAAACTGGCCATACCGCTAACTTATACCTAAACCTAACCCTAACCCTAGCCCTAGGACTAACTCTAACTCTCACACTATCCCTATCCATAGTTCTAAGCGTATCCATTACCATAACCCTAACCCTAGACCTAACCCATGCCATATCCTTTGTTCTAGCCCTAACCCTAGATCTAACCCTAATTCGAAATCTAACCCTAACCCTAAGCCTAATCCTAACAATAAAACTCGCCCTAACCCTAATGCTAATCATAAAACTAGCCCTAACCCTAACCCTAGCAGTAAAACAAAGTGAGCAATAGCCCTAACCATAAACCTTAACTTAAACCAAACCCTTACACTACACCTAGGCCTAACCGTAGCCTTAATTTGAGTCCTAACCCTAACCTTAATTCTAACCCTGACCCTGACTCATATCCTAACACTCACCCTAGCTCTAAACACCCTCCTAACCTTAAACTGAAACCTAAAAGTAAACCTATTCCTAATTTGAGTCTTAACCCTAACCCTGAACCTGACTCATATCCTAAAACTAACCCTAGCTCTAAATATCATCCTAACCTTAAACCTAACCCTAACACTAGACCTACTCCTAACTCTAACCCTAACCCTCATTGTAACCCTAGTTCTTACATTAGCCATTGCCCTAACATTAGCCCTAACCCTAACACAAAACTTAGCCCTAATCTGAGCCCTAAACCTAGATTTAACCCTAACCCTAACTCTAGCCCTAACCCTAGCTCTAAGGCTATCTCTTATCCTATGAATAACCCTAACCCTAATGGTAGCCCTAGACCTATGCCTAATCCTTAGGCTAACCAAAACACTAACCTTATTAATAGTCCTGACCCTAGCCCTTATTCTAGGTCTAATATTATCCCAAACCCGAACGCTAACCCTGAACCTTTTCCTGACGCTAACACAAACCCTAGTTTTAAACCTGACCCTAACACTAGACTAAAACCTAACACTAGCCCTGGACCTAAACCTAATCTTAAATATAGCCTTAACTCTAGCCCTAGACCTAAACAAAAACCTAGTCCTAGGCCTAACAATAACCCTTATTCTAACACAAACACTAACCCTACCCCTAGACATAAACCTACTCCTAATTCTGGCTGTAATCCTAGCTTGAACTCTAACCAAAACACTGACTCTGCCATTAACAGTAAACCTATTTCTAAACCTGACCCTAACTGAAAATCTACACCTAACATTAGACCTTGGCATAACCCTAACCCTAAAACTAGCCCTGATCATAAACCTGGCTCTTACATTACCCACAGCTTTAACCCTAGGGCTAAACCTAACACAAAACCTAGAGGTAATCGTAGGCCTTAACCTAGCCCTAAGCATAACCCTAACCCTAACCCTAGCCCTAACTCAAACCTAACCCTCACCTTAATCCTAACCCTAGCTCAAAGCCTAACCCTAGCTCAAAACCTAACCCTTACTATAAACATAAACCTAGAACTATCCCTGAATCTAACCCTAAACCTAGTCCTAATCCTAACCTTAAACCTAGCCCTAACCCTAGCTCTAAACCTACCAGTACTGTAATCCTAACCCTAACCCTAATTGTAAACCTAGCCTTAACCCTAACCATAATCCTAACCTTACAGATAAAACTAACCCTAGACTTAACCCTAAACTAATACTCACTATAGCCCTAAGCATAAACCCTAACCCTTACCATAAACCTAAACATAACCATAGACCTAACCCTAACCATAAACTTAAATCTAACCCTGTCCCTAACCCTAAACCTACATCTAACCATATTAATTACCCTAACCCTAACCCTAAACTTAATTATAACTATTCCCCTAACTAACCCTATACCTACCATAATCCTATCCCTAAACATAACCCTGAACCTCACCCTTGCCCTAACCATAATCATAGCTCAGAACCTAAATCTTACACTAAACATAACACTAACCCTAAACCTAGTTCTAACCCATACCCTAACACTAACTCAAGACAAAATCCTAACCATAAGTTTAGCTATAACCTTAGCTCTAACTGAATCTATTACCCTAATCACAACCCATACCCTAATGCTAATTCTAGGCCTAACCCTATCTTAAGACCTAATCCTAACCATCACATTTGCCTAACCTTAACTCTAACTGTATCCATTACCCTAAACATAACTCTTTCCCTAATGCTAACCCTAGGCCTAACCCTAAACCTATCACTAACTCCAACCCTATCAATTACCCTAAAGTTAACCTTAACCTTAAACCTAACCCTATCATTACCCTAACCATAACCAAAATACTAATTTGAGCCCTAAACCTTAACTCAAACCTAAAAGAAACCTAGGGTAAGTGTTAGTGTTAGGGTTAGTGTTAGGATTAGAGTTTAGATTAGTTTTAGGGTTATGGCTATTTTGGGGTTAGTGTTAGGGTTAGGGTTAGGGATATGTTAGGTTTAGTGTTTTGGTTAGGTTCAGGGTTTGTGTTAGGGTTAGGGCTAGTGTTAGTATTAGGGTTACTTTTAGGGTTAGTGTTAGTGTTAGGGTTAGGATTAAGTTTTGTGTTAGGTTTAGGTTAGGGTTATGTTTTGTGTTAGGGTTAGAATTAAGGTTATGGTTATGGTGACAGTTAGGATTAGGATTAGATTTAGGGTTAGGGTTAGGTTAGTGCTAGGATTAGGGTAAGTGTTAGTGTTAGGGTTAAGGGTAGGGTTAGGGAAAGGGTTATGTTTAGGGTTATGTTAGGGGTTAGTGTTTGTTAGGTTAGGGTAATGGTTAGGTTGAGGTTTAGGGATAACAATATGATTAGTGTTAGTGTTAGTGTTAGGGTTAGAGTTTAGGTTTGTTTTAGGGTTAAGGTTAGGGTTAAGTTTACTTTTAGGGTTAGTGTTAAGGTTATGGTTAGGGATAGGTTACGGTTAGTGTTTTGTTTAGGTTTAGGGTTTGTGTTAGGGTTAGGGTTAGTTAGAGTTATTTATAGGGTTAGTGTTTGTGTAAGGGTTAGGATTAAGTTTTGTGTTATGGTTAGGTTAGGGTTATGTTTTTTGTTAGGGTTAGAATTAAGGTTATGGTTATGGTGACGGTTAGGATGTGGCTTATATTTAGGGTTAGGTTAAAGGTTATTGTTAGGATTAGGGTTAGTGTTAGGGTTAAGGTTAGGGTTAGGGAGAAGGTTGGGGTTAGAGTTATGGTTAGGGTTAGTGTTTATGTTAGGTTATGGTAATGGTTTGGTTGAGGTTTAGGGTTAAGATTACGGTTAGGGTTAGGTTTAGTGTTAGGTTTATGGTTAGATTTAGGTTTAGGGTTAATATTAGGGTTAGGGTTATGGTTACAGTTAGTGTTATGTTTAGTGTTAGGGCTTTTGTTAGTGTTAGGTTTAGTGTTAGGGTTACAATTAAAATTAGGTTTAGGGTTAGGGTTAGGTTTACTGTTAGGTTTAGGTGTAGGGTTAGGGTTAATGTTTGGATTAGGGTTAGGGTTAGTGTTAGCGTGACAGTTAGTATTAGAGTTAGGTTTGGGGTTAGGGATAATGTTAGTGTTAATGTTAGGGTTTGCATTAAGGTTATTGTTATGGTTAGTGTCAGGTTTATGGTTCGGTTAAGTGTTAGGGTTAGTGTTAGTTTTAAGGTTAGTCTTAGGCTTAGGGTTAGGGTTAAGTTAAGGATTACGGTTAGGGTTAGAGTTAGGGTTAAGTGTTAGTGTTATGTTGATAGTTATTGTTAGGGTTAGATTTAGGTTTAGGGTATGGTTAGTTTTAGAAATAGTGTTAGGGTTAGGGATAGTGTTAGGGTTAGGTTTCGTATTACGATTAGGATAAGGGTTACGGTTAGGGTTTCTGTTGGGGTTTGGTTTAGTTTTATTGTTAGGGTAAGGGTTAGAGTTACGGTACAGTTTAGGGTTAATATTAGGTTTAGGATTTGTGTTAGGATTAGACTTAGGGTTATGGTTATGGTAAAGGATAGAATTATGTTTAGTGTTAGGGTTTAGTGTTTAGTTTAGTTTTAGTGGTAGTGTAATTGTCAGGGTTATGTTTAGGTTTAGGGTTTCTGTTAGGTATAGGGTAAGGGTTAGTATCAGGGTTAGGGTTGATGTTAGGATTAGGTTTACAATTATTGTTAGTGTTAAGATCAGATTTAGGGTTAGGGATAGTGTTAGGTTAAAAGACACTTTTAGGGTAGTGTTAGGTATACCGTTAAGGTTAGGTTTAGGTTTAGTGTTAGTGATAGGGTTTGGGTTAGGATTAGTGTTAGTGTTAGGGTTAAGGTTAGAGTTACAGAAACAGTAAGGATTTGCGTTAGGCTTACAGTTAGTTTTACTGTTAGGTTATGATTAGGGTAAGGGTTATGGTTTGTGTTAGGGTTAGATTTAGGTTTAGGTTAGGGCAATGTTTAGTGTTAGGGTTAAATTTAGTTTTAAGGTTAGGGTTAGTGTTAGGGTTATGGTGAGGGTAAGATTAGGGTTAGGGTTAGGGTTAGGGTAGGTTTAGTGTTTTGGTTAGGTGTATGCTTTGTGTTAGGGTTAGGGTTAGTGTTAGGGTTACGGTTAGGGTTAGGATTAAGTTTTGGATTAGGATTATGATTAGGTTTATGTTTTGTGTTAGAATTAGTGTTAAGGTTAAGGTTACAGTGATTTTTATGATTAGGCTTAGAGTTAGGGTTAGGGATAGTGTTAGTGTTAGGGTTTAGGGTTAGTGTTAGGGTTAGGGTTAGGGTTAGGGTGAGGTTTAGTTTTACGTTTAGGTTTATGGTTATTGTAAGGTTTAGTGTTAGATTGATTTTTAGGGTTAGGGCATGTGTGAAGTTTGGGATTAGGGTTAGGATTAATATTAGGGATAGTGTTATGGTTAGATTAGCATTAGCCTTAGTGTTGGGGATTGGGTTAGTGTTAGGGTTAGGATTTGTTTAGGGTTAGGTTTATGGTTAGGGTTAGGTTTAGTGTTAGGGTTAGGATTAGGATTATTTTTAGAATAATGTTAGAGTTAGGGTTGGGGTTAAGTTTAGATTTAGTTCTGGGTCAGGGTAGGGTTAGGATTACAGTTACGGTTATAGTAATGATCTTGGTTAGATTAGGGTTAGGGTTGGGTTAGGGTTTGTGTTAGTTATAGACTTAGGGTTAAAGTTAGGGTAAGGGTTAGTTTTATGGTTAGTGTTATAGTTAGGTTTAGGTTAGTTTTACGGTTAGGCTTAGGGATAGGCTTAGGGTTACGGTTAGAATTAGGTTAGGGTCAGGATTAAGGTTATGTTAGGGTTAGAGTTTTTGTTAGGTTTAGGGTTTGTGTTAGGTTTATTTTTAGTGTTAGTGTTAGGGTTACTTATAGGGTTAGTGTTAGATTTAGGATTAGGGTTAGGAATAAGGTTTGCATTAGGGCTAGGGTTAGGGCTATATTTTGTGTTAGGGTTAGGCTTAACTTGATGGTTAGTTTTAGTTTTAGGGTTAGGGTTAGGGATAGGGTTAGGTTAATGTTAGGATTAGGGTTGGGGTTAAGGTTAGTGTTGGGTTTAGTGTTCAGGTTTTTGTTAGGGTTAGCATTAGGGTTAGGGTTAGGGTTAGTGATAGGGTTAGGTTTAGGGTTACTTGGTTTAGAGTTAGTGTTTGTCTTATGGTTAGGGTTAGGATTAGGATTGAGTTTATGGTTACATTGAGGATTCGTATTAGGTTGAAGGTTAGGGTTAGGTTAGGGTTACTGTTGGCATAGGGTTTTTGTTAGGGTCAGATTTAGGGTTAGCATTAGAGTTAGGGTTTAGGTTATTTTTAGGGTTATAATTAGGGTTATGGTTAGAATTCGGTTAGGGTTCGGATTAGGGATAAGATAGGTTTGGTGTTTTGGTTAGGTTTAGCATTTTTGTTAGGTTTAGGATTAGTGTTAGTGTTCGGGGTATGTTAGGTTAGGTTTAGGGTTAGGGTTAGTTTTAGTGTTAGGGTTAGGATTAGGGTTAGGATTAAGGTTTGTGTTAGGGTTAGGGTTAGGTTTATATTTTGTGTTAGGGTTAGGGTTAAGTTTAGCGTTACAGTGATGGTTAGGATTAGGATTAGAGTTAGTCTTAGGGTTAAGGTTAGTGTTAGGGTGAGAGTTAGTGTTAGTGTCAGGGTTAGGGTTAGGGTCAAAGTGAGAGTTTGGGTTAGGGTTATGTTTAGTGTTAGGGTTTATGTTAGGTTAGCGTTAGGGTTAAGGTAAGGTTTAGGGTTAGGTTTATGGTTAGGGTTAGGTTTAGGATGAATTTAAGTTTAGGGTTAGGGTTACAGTTAGTGTTAGTTTAGGGTTAGGTTTTTTATTAGGGTTAGGGTTAGTGTTAGGGTTAGAGTTACAGTTAAGGTTAGAGTAAGGACTATGGTTAGGGCAAATGTTAGGGGTAGGGTTAAAGTTAGTGTTAGTGTTAAGTTTAGGGTTCTGGTCAAGATTAGGCTTAGGTTTAGGGTTAATGTTAGTTTGGGTTAGTATTAGAGTTAGAATTAGGGTTAGTGTTCATGTTAGGATTAAGTTTATGGTTAGTGTTAGGGTTAGTGCTAGGCTTAGGGTTAGGGTTAGTGATAGTGTTAGGGTTAGGGATAGTGTTAGGGTTACAATTAGGGTTAGGTTTAGTGTTAAGATCAGGGTTAGTGTTAGTGTTAATGTTAGTGATAGAGTTAGGGTACGTTTAGTGTAGGGTAAGGGTTAGGGTTATGGTTAATTTTAGGATAATGGTTAATGTTAGGGTAAGGGTTGTATTTGTGTTTAGAATTAGGGTTAGTGTTACAGAAAGGATTAGGGTTAGAGTTAGGTTTAGGGTTACAGAATGGGTTAGGGTTATTATTACCATTATGGTAAAGTTTAGGATTAGGGTTATTGTTAGGGTAAAAAGTAGGTTTTGGTTTAGGGTTAGTGTAAGTGTTAGGGTTAGGGTTGGTGTTATTTTTAACATTAGGCTTAGGGTTAGGGTTAGGATTAGGTTTAGGTTCATGATTAGGGTTTGGGTTAGGGTTGGTGTTATTATAAGTGTTAGGTTTAGTGTTATTGTTAATGTTTGGATTGGGGTTAGGGTTAGGGATAGTGTTAAGGTTGGGGTAGTTTTAGTGTTAGTGTTAGATTTAGGGTTGGGGTTAGGTTTAGGTTTAGTGTTAATGATATTGTTTGTGTTAGGGTTAGTGTTAGGGTCACGTTTGGGTTGGGGTTAGTGTTAGTATGAGGGTTAGGATTATTGTTATGGTTAGGATAAGTTTTAGAGTTAGGGTTAGGTTTAGAATTTGGATTAATGTTAGGGTTAGTCTTAGAGTTGTGTTAGTGTTAGTGTTAGGGTTTGTGTTAGGGTTAGGGATAGGGTTAGGGTAGGGTTTTGGTTAGATTTAGGTTTTGTGTTAGGGTCTGAGTTAGTTTTAAGGTTAGGGTTTGGGTTAGGCTCAGTATTATGTTCATGGTTAGGATTAAGTTTAGTGATTGTGGTAGGGTTAGAATTTTTTTATGGTTATGGTTAGAGTTGGTGTTAATATTAGTTAGGGTTAGGGTTAGGATAGTTTTTAGTGTTAGTGTTAGTTTTGATATTAGTTTTAGTGTTAGAGTTAGTATTTCAGTTAGGGTTAGGGTTAAAGTAAGGTTTAGGTTTAAGGTTTGGGTCAGTGTTAGTGTTAGCGTTAGATTTTGGGTTAGGGTTAGGTTTAGAGTTAGGAATAGGTTTATGGTTAGTGTTAGAGTTAGTGATAGGGTTATGGTTGGTGTTACATTTAGGGTTAGGGTAGGGTTAGTGTTAGTGTTAGAATTAGGTTCAATGTTAGGGTTGGTGTTAGGTTTAGGGTTAGTGTTAGGTTAGGTTTAGGGTTAGGGTTAGGTAGGGTTAAGAATTGTGTTATGGTTAGGGTTAGGTTTAGGCTTATGATTACATTTTGCAGTTAGGGTTAAGGTTAGGGTTAGTGTTAGGGTTAGGGTTCAGGTAAGTGTCAGGGTTAGGGTTAGTGTTAGGGTCAGGTTAAGTGTTATGGTTAGTGTTAGTGTTACGGATAGAGTTAGTGTTAGGGTTAGGGTTAGTTTTAATGTGAGGTTTAAGGTTCAGGTTTAGCCTTAGTGTTATGGTTAGGGTTTGTGATAGTGTTAGCGTTAGGCTTACGGTTAGGTTTGTGGGTATGGTAAGGTTTCGGGTTAGAGTAAGGTTTAGGGTTAGAGTTACATTTATGTTAGGGTTAGGGTTAGTTTTAGGGTTATATTTATAGTAAAGTGTTAGGGTTAGGTTAGATTTCGTGTTATGTTTAGGGTTAGGGTTTGTGTAGGGTTAGGGTAAGAGATATGGTAAGGGTTACTGTTAAGGTTAGTGTTATGTTTAGTGTTAGGTTTAGAGTTAGGGTTACTGTGAGGATTAGGGTTAGGGATAGTGTTAGTGTTAGGGTTTTTTCTTAGTGTTAGAGTTACTGTTATGTTTAGAGTTAGTGTTAGGGTTAGTGTTAGGGTTAGTGTTAGGGTTAGGGTTTTTGTTAGGGTTAGTGTTAGAATTAGGGTTAGGGTTAGTGTTACATTTATGTTTAGGGATAGGGTTAGGGTTACTGTTATGTTTAGGGTTAGAGTTAGAGTTAAAAATAGGGTTAGTGTTAGTGTTAGGGTTATGGTTATGGTTAGGATTAGTGTTAGTGTTAATGTTAGGTTCAGGTTTAGGGTTCCGTTTAGGATTAGTGTTAGGATAAGTGTTAGATTTAGGTTTAGTGTTAGGTTTATGGTTAGTGTTAGTATTATGGTTATGGTTAGGTTTTTGATTAGTGTTAGTGTCATTGTTACTGTTAGGATTAGGGTTAGGGTTAGTGTTAGGTTTAGGTTTAGGTTTAGGATTAGGGTTAGGGTTTTTGTTAGGTTTTGTGTTAGTGTTAGGGTTAGTGTTAGGTTAGAGTTAGGGTTAGGTTTAGGGATTGGTTTTTTGTTAGGGTTAGTGTTAGAATTAGGGTTAGGGTTAGTTTTAGGGTTAGGGTTAGGATTAGGTTTAGAGTTAGTGTTATGTATAGGGTTAGTGTTAAGGTTAGTGTTAGGTTTAGGGTTAGTGTTAGGGTTAGGATTAGTGTTAGTGTTAATGTTATGATTAGTGTTAGGTTTAGAGTTAGGGTTAGTGTTCGGGTTATGGTTATGTTTAGGGTTAGTGTTAGGTTTATGGTGAACGCTAGGTTTAGGTTTAAGGTTTGTGTTAGGATAAAGGTTAGTGTAGGGAAAGTGTCTTTGTTATGTTTAATGTTAGGGTTATTGTTATTGTTAGGGTTTGGGTTCAGTTTAGTGTTAGTGTTAGGTTTAGTGTTAGAGTTAGGGTTATAGTTAGGGTTAATGTTAGGTTTAGGATTAGGTTTTCAGTTAAGGTTAGAGTTAGGGTTAGGGTTAGAGTTTGTTTTAGGTTTAGGGTTAGAGTTAACTTTAGAGTTAGTTTTAAGTTTAGGGTAAGTGATAAGGTAAGGGTGAGTGTTAAGTTTAGTATTTGCCTTAGGGTTAGTGTTAGTGTTAGGTTTAGGGTTAAGTTTAGTGTTAGTTTTAGGGTTAGCTTTAGTGTTAGCTTTAGGGTTATTATTAGGGTTAGGTTTATGGTCAGTGTTAGGTTTAGGTTTAGGGTTTAAAAATAGTGTTAGGTTTAGGGTTATATTGAGGGTTAGTGTTAGTGTTAGGGTGAGTGTTAGGGTTAGGTTTAGAGTAAGTGTTAGGGTATGGATTAGGGTTAAATTTATGGTTAGTGTTAGGGTTAGAGTTAGGGTTAGAATTAGAGTTGGATTTTGTGTTAGGATTAAGTTTAGAGTTTGGGTTAGGTTTAGGGTATGGGTTAGGGTTAAATTTATGGTTAGTGTTAGTGTTAGGGTTAAGGTTAAAATTAGTGTTAGAGTTTGTGTTAGATTTAGGGTTAGGGTTTGGTTTAGTTTTAGTGTTAGGATTTGTGTTAGAGTCATGTTTAGTGTTAGTGTTCAGTTTAGGGTTAGAGTTTGGGTTATTTTTAGGGTTAGTGTTAGGTTTAGGTTTATGGTAAGAGTTAGGATTAGGGTTTGATTAGGGTTAGGATTAGGTTTAGGGTTATTGTTAGGCTTATAGTTAGGGTTATTGTTAGGGTTAGCCTCAGGGTTAGGGTTAGTGTTAGAGTGAGGTTTAGGGATAGGTTTAGGGTTAGATTTTGGGTTAGAGTTAGGTTTAGGTTTATGGTTTTCTTTAGGTTTAGCCTTACAATTAGGGTAAGGGATAGGGTATGGGTTAGTGTTAAGGTTAGTGTTAGGGTTAGGGTTAGTGTTAGGGTTAGGGTTAGGGTTAGTGCTAAGTTTAGTGTTAGGGTTTCGATTATTGTTAGGGTTTTTGTTAGGCTTTGTGTTAGTATTAGGTTTAGTGTTAGGGTAAGTTTTAGAGTTTTGGTTTTGGTTAGGGTTAGTGTTAGATTTCAGATTAGGGTTAGTGTTAGGTTTAGGGTTAGGATTAGGTTTAGGGATAGTGTTATGGTTAGGGTTAAGGTTAGGTTTTGTGTAAGGTTTAGAGTTAGGTTTAGGGTTCGTATTAGTGTTATGTTTATGGTGAGTGTTAGGGTTAGTGTTAGGGTTTTTGTTATGTTTTAGATTAGAGTTAGGGTTAGTATTACCTTAGGGTTAGTGTTAGGATTATTTTTATTTTTAGGGTTAGGGTTCAGTTAAGTCTTAGTGTTAGGTTTTGTGTTAGGGTTTGTTTTAGGATTAGTGTTAGGGTAAAGTTTAGGGTTAATGTTTGGGTTAGGGTTAGGTTTAGGTTTAGTGTTTGGTTTAGGCTTTGGGTTAGGTTTACTGTTAGTGTTGGTGTTACGTTTATTGTTAGATTGAGGGTTAGTGTTAGTGTTTGGGTTACGGTTAGTCTTTGGGTAAATATTATTGGTAGGGTTAGGTTTAGGGTTAGGGTTAGTGTTATTGTTAGGTGTGGGTGTAGGGTTTGTGTTAGAGTCAGGGTTAGGCTAAGTGTTTGTGTTAGGGTTAGGGTTAATATTAAGGTTAGTGTTAAGGTATGGGATAGGTTTAAATATACAGTCAATATTAGGGTTAGGGTTAGGTTTAGGATTTGGGTTAGTGTTAGTGTTAGGGTTAGGGTTAGGGTTAGTGTTAGGGTAAGGTTTAGTGATAGGTTTAAGGTTAGGGTTAGTGTTAGGCTTAGTTTTACTGTTAGTGTTAGGGTTAGGGTTAGTGTTAGGGTTAGGGTTCCGTTTATTGTTAGTGTTAGGGTTAGTGTTTGGTTAGGGTTAGTTTCAGGGTTAGGGTAAAATTTAGGGCTAGAGTTAGTGTTAGGGTTTAGTTCAGGGTAAGGTTTAGTGTTAGGGTTATGGTTAGGCTCAGTATTAGGGTTAGGATTAGTATTTGGGTTGCGTAAGCCTTGGTCAAGTGTGAAAAATGGATAGAGAATGCACTGAGAACTAATTGAGTGTTTCATCTTTCATGCATCTACCACAAACCATGTTTGATTTAGTGTTAAGGTTAGATTTATGTTTAGGTTTAGGGTTAGGATTAGGTTAGGCTTATGGTTACTGTTAGGGTTAGGGCTAGTGTTGCTGTTAGTGTCAGGGTTAGGTTTAAGTTTACTGTTAGGGTTATGGTTAGGGTTAGGTTTACAGTTAGGATTAGGTTTAGGCTTTGGGTTAGAGTTAGTTTTAGGATTAGGGTGAGGTTTAGGGTTAGTGTTAGGGTTAAGTTAGGGTTAGGATTAGGATTAATATTAGGGTTAGAATTAGAGTTAGGCTCAGCGTTAATGTTAGTGTTAGTGTTAGGGTTTAGGTTAGTGTTTGGTTTAGGGTTAGGATTAGTATTAGTGTTAGGTTAGGGTTATTGTTAGGGTTAGGGTAATGGAGTGTTAATTTTAGGTTTAGGGTAAGGGATAGTGTTAAGGTTAGGGAGAAGTTTAGGGTTAGGTTTAGGGTGTTTTTTCCTTGCCTCTGCATATCGTACATCAAGAGGGAACAATGGATAGAGAGCTCACTGAGAACTAATTGAGTGTTTCATGTTTCACGCAAATAGCACAAACCATTTTTGATTTAGAGTTCCAACTGCATCTATCCCTATAGGGGAAAACAGAGTAAAACATAAAAATTCAATGTGTTCCTGGAAATGAACACTTCAAACTAGAAGAATAAAATTTGGAGGGCCAAGTGCAACTGAAGTACTGATCATTACCACCAACTATCACCAAGATTGGGTGAAAAAATATTTGCTGGGATTTCAGTAAACTCGAGTTCTGTGGAAGCTTGGCAAATGCTTTCAAATGAAAGTATTATTTCCTTTCAACTACTCAGGCCTACTTCAAAAGGTAACAAATCTGAGATATTGAACTGAGAACTAATTGAGTGTGTCAAGTTTCAAGCAGCTAGCACTAACTGTGTTTGATTTAGAGTTCCAACTGCATCTATGCCTATCAGGGGAAACAAAGTGAAATCTAAAAATTCAATGTGTTCCTGCAAATGAACACCTCAATGTAGGAGTATGAAATTTGTACTTCTACAAATGTCAAGTTTCAAGCAGCTAGTACAAACTGTGTTTGGTTTAGAGTTTCAACTGCATTTATTCTTATAGGGGAAAACTAAGTGAAATCTAAAAATTCAAAGTGTCCCTGCAAACGAATGCTTCAACCTAGAAGAACAAAATTTGGAGGGCCAAGTTCAACTGAAGTACCGATCATTCCTGCCAAGTATCAACAAGTTCATTTGAAAAAATAGTTGCTGAGATTTTAGTAAACTTGGAGTTCTGTGGAAGCTTGAAAAACGCTTTCAAATGAAAGTATTTTTTCTCAACCTCTGTTTCAGGCTACTTCAAGAGGAAACAGAGCATAGAGAGTGCATTGAGATCTAATGAGTGTGTCAAGTTTCAAGCAGCTAGCACAAACCGTGTTTGATTTAGAGTTCCAAATGAGTGTATATTTATGGGGAAAATGAAATGAAACTAAAAATTCAAACTGTTCCTGCAAACGACTGACCGGTTCAGCCTAGAAGAACAAAATTTGGGAGGCAAAATGCCACTGCAATACCAATTATTCCTGCCAAGTATCAAACAGATTGGGTGACAAAATATTTGAGATTTCAGTAAACTTGTAGTTCTGTGAAAGCATTGCGAACACTTTCAAATAAAAGGGATTTTTCTTTGAATAATGAGTGCTTCTGCTTAGGGCTACTTCAAGAGGAAAGAAAGCATAGAGATCACACTGAGAACTAATTTAGTGTGTCAAGTTTCAAGCAGCTAGCACAAACCTTGTTTGATTTAGAGTTCCAATTGCATCTATCTGTATAGGGGATAACAAAGTGAAACCTAAAATTTCAAAATGTATCTGCAAAGGAACACTTCAACCTAGAAGAACGAAATTTGAGGGGCCAAGTGCAACTGGAGTTCTGATAATTCCTGCCAAGAATCAACAAATCAGGTAAAAAAATATTTGCTCACATATCAGTGAACTCGGAGTTCTGTGAAAGGTTACCAAATGCTTTCAAATGAAAGTGTTTTTTTCCTTGCCTCTCTTTAGAGCTACATTGAAAGGAACAAAGCATAAAAAGCACACTCTGAAGTAATTGAGAGGGTCAAGTTTCAAGCAGCTAGGACAAACCATGTTTTATTTATAATTCCAATTGCATCTATCCATATAGGAGGAAACAAAGTAAAACCTAAAAATTCAAAGGGTTGCAAATGAACAACTCACTCTAGAAGAACAAAATTTGGAGGGCCAATTGAGACTGGAGTGCTGATCATTCCTACAAATAATCAATGGTATACGGTGAAAAAAGTATTTGTTGAGATATCAGGGAACTCGGAGTTCTGTGTAAGGTTGACAAACACTTTCAAATGAAAGTGTGTTTTCAATGCCTCTGTTCAGAACTACATCAAAAGGGAACAAAGCATAGAAAGCACACTGATAACTAACCCTAACACTAACCCTAACCCTAACCCTAACCCAAACCCTAACCCTAACACAAACATTAACCCTAATAATAACCCTAAGACAAACACTAATGTTAACTCTAACACAAACTCTAACACTGAATCTAACCCTAAACCTAACACTAACCCAAAACCTAACACTAACCCTAAACCTAACACTAACCCTAACCCTAAAACTAACACAAACCCTAACCCTAATATAACTCCAACACTAACCCTAATCCTAACCCTAACCCTAACCCTAAAACAAATCCTAAATATAACCCTAACCCTAACCATAACACTGAACTTAATGCTTACTCTAAACCTCAACTTAACACTAACCCTAACTCTAACAAAAACCCTAACCCTAACCTAAACCTAACACTAAACCTAAACTGAACCAAAACCCTAAACCTAATCCTAAACCTAACCCTAACACTAACATTAATATTAACCATAACCCTAACCCTTACCCAGACACTAAGCCTAAAGCTAAACCTAACACTAACACTAAACCAAACACTAACACTTACCCTAATACTCACCCTAAACCTAACCCTAAACCTAACCCTAACACAAACCCTAAACATAACACTAACCCTAAACCTAACTCTAACCCTAAACCAAACACTAACCCTAAACCTAACAATAAACCTAACCCTAACCCTTACACTAAACGTAACCCTACCACTAACACTAATTCTTACAATAAACCTAAACCTAACTCGAACACTAACACTAAACAACATTAAACCTAACCCCAACCCTAACCCTAATCCTAACCATAACAATAAACATAAACCTAACCCTAAATCTAACACTAATTCTAACCTTAAATCTAATACTAATCCTAACCCTAACCCTAACAATAACCTGAAACCTTACCCTAACACTAACATTAAAACTAATACTAAACTTAATACTAAAAACAAGGCTAACCTTAACCCTAACCCTAACATAAACTCTTACCCTAACCAAAGCCTAATCCTAATACTAACCCTAAAACTAATCCTACCCATAACACTAATCCTAACCCTAACACTAACACTACCTTAACCCTTACCCTAACACTAACCCTAAAACTAATCCTACCTCTAACACTAACACTAACCCTAACGTTAACACTAAAAAAACCCTAACCCTAAATGTAACATAAACTTTAACCCTAATCTAAACCTAACAATAACACTAAAACACTCCCTAACACAAACACTACCCCTAAACATAACCCTAACCTGAAAACTAACAGTAACCAAACCCTAACCCTAATCCTAAACTTAAACCTAACCCTATTGCTAATCCTAACCATACCCCTACTCCTAACACTAACCCTAACACTAACACAAACCCTAAACCTAATATTAAACCTAACGCTAATCTTAATCCTAACACTAACCCTAACTGTAAACATTTCCCTAACCCTAATCTTAACACAAAACCTAACCCTAAACCTAACCCTAAATCTAATCTTGACACTAATTCTAACCATAACCCTAAATCTACCACTAAACCTAAACATAACTTTAATCCTATCACAAACATTAACCCTAACCCCAAACCAAACACTAAACATATCCCTAATCATGACACAAACTGTAACCCTACCCCTACCCCTAACCCTAACCTAATCCTAACAGTAACCCTAAACCTAACGCTAACTTTAACCCTAAACTTACCACAAACCCTAACCATAACCCTAACACTAACCTTAAAACTAACCTTAGCAATAATAATAACTCTACACCTTAATTCTAACATTTGACTCTGACTTTAATTCTAACATTTAAACTAACCCTAATCCTAACCCTAACCCTAACACTAATCCAACCCTAACACTAACCCTAAGCCTAACCCTAACTCTAACCCTAACCCTAACCCTAAAAATAATTGTAACCCTAAACATACCACAAATCCTAAACCTAACACCAAACCTAACCCTAAAACTAACTTTAACCCTAAACCTAATCCTGTCTCAAACTCTAACCTTAACAGTAAACCTAAATTTAAAACTAATCCTAACCCTAAACCTAATCCTAATCATAACCATAAACCTAACACTAACCTTAACCCTAATATTAATATTAACCATAACACTAACCCTAAATGTAACCCTAACACTAACCCTAACACTAACACTTACCCTAAACTTAACACTAACACTAACCTAAACACTAACCCTAATACTAAATCTAAACTAACCCTAACTATAATACTTACCCTGACACAAATCATAATCAACCGAACACTAACCCTAACCCTAAGCCTAATCCCAACACAAATCTTAACATTAACCCTAAACCTAACCCTAACACTAAAACTAACCCTAACCCTAATCTAACACTAACCCTAAACCTAAGTGTAAACATAACCCTACACTTAACCCTAACATTAATACTAACCCTAACATTAACCCCTAACCTTAACCCTAACCTAAACCTAACATTAAATATAACATTAACCCTGAAAATAACCTTAACCCTAACACTAACACAAATTCTAACTTAACCCTAACCCTAACACTAATCATAATACTAACCCTAAGCCTAAACCTAAACCTAACCTTACACATAATCCACACTATAACCCTAACCCTAACTCTAACCCTAACACAAATTATAAACCTAACACTCAACCTAAACCTAACACTAACTTTAACAATAGCCATAACCCTAACAGTAAAACTTACCCTAACTATAATCTTTAAACACTAACTCTAAATAAACCTAAACCTAAACCTAAATCTAATGATGACACTAATTCTAACTATAAAACTAAACATAACACTAATGCTAAACCCAAAACTAATGGTAAACCTAAACCTAAGGGTAACACTGAGCCTAACCCTAACCCTAACCCTAATAGAAAACGTAACTCTAACCCTATCACTAACCCTAACCCTAAAACTAAAACTAAACATAACCTTAAACCTAACACTAACCTTAATGCTAACCCTAATTCAAACACTAACCTTAACACTAACACTAACCATAATCCTGACCCTAACACTAACCCTAACTTTAACACTAACACTACCCATAATCCTGACCCTAAACCTGACGCTAATCCTAAACCTAATCCAAACCCGAACCCTAAATCTAAACCTACACCTAAACCTAACGCTAACCCTAAAACTGAGCCTAAACATAACTTTGACTCTAACCCTAATCCTATCTATAAACCTAATCCTAATGCTAACCCTAACCCTAACCATAACCGTAACCTATATATAACCCTAAAACTAACTCTAACGCTAAACTTAAACCTAACACTAAACCTAACCATAACCCTAACCCTAATCCTAAGAGTAATCCTAAACCTAACAATAACAATAAATCTAACCCTAACCCTCACACTAACACTAAACCTAAACCTAACCCTAATGCTAATCCTAATCCTAACAATAACCCTAACAGTAAACTAAACTTAAACCTTATCTAAACACAAACCCTTACCTTAACACTATCCTTAACCATAACATTACCCCTAACCTTAACCCTAACTGGAAACCTAATTCTAAACCTAACACTAATCCTAATCCTAACACTAAATCTAACCCTAACCCTAACACTATCCTAACCCTAATCCTGACCGAACCCTATCCCTAAAGTTAAGACAAACCCTAATCCAAAACTAACCCTAACCCAAACCCTGACAATACACTAACCCTAAAGCAAAATATAAACATTAACATAACTCTAATCTTAACACTAACACTAAACATAATTCTAACCCTAACCCTAAACCTAAACCTAATCCTAACTCTAACCCTAATCCTAAACACTACCCTTAAAAACACCCTAATGAGAAATGTAACAACTAACCCTAACATACACCTAACAGTAACCATAAACTTAACCCTAACCTTAATCCTAACCCTAACTCTAACACTAACCCTAACCCTAAATCTAACACTAAACTTAACCCTAAACTTAACCTTAACCCTAACCCAAACACTAACCCTAACCCTAATCCTAACCCTAATCCTAACTCTAATTCTAACATTAACTCTAAACCTAACACTAATCCTAATGCTAACCATAACCCTAACACTAACCCTAACCCTAACTCTAACACTCACCATAACCCTAACCCTAACCATAACCCTAAACCTCACCCTAAAATCAACCCTATCCCTAAGAGTTACTCTAACCTAACCTTAACACAAACTCTAATTTTAACACTAAACCTGACCCTAACCCTAACCCTTAACCTAAACCTACACCTAACTCTAACCCTAACCCTAACACTAAGCATAACCCTAACTTTAACTCTAACCCTAATCCTATTCATAACCCTAATCCTAACCCTAACCCTAACCCCGACTCTAAGCCTAACAAAACCATAACCCTAACGTAACCCTAACTCTTAACCTAACCCTAACCCTAACACTGAATCTAACCTTAATCCTAAAACTAATCTTAAAAATAACCATAACCCTAACACTAACCATAGCCCTAACACTAAACAAAACTCTAATACTAACCCTAATCCTAACCAGAAACCTAATTATAATCCTAACAATAACACTTAACCTAACCCTAATCCTAACCCTAACCCTAACACTATCCCTAATTCTACCTGTAACACTGACAATAACCCTAACCTAAAGACAAAACCTAATTTAACCCTAACACTAACCCTAAACCTAACATTAACCCTAACTCAAACCGTAAACATTACCCTAACTCTAATCCTAACACTAATTCTAACGGTAACTCTAAACCTAACACTCACCCTAAACCTAACACTAACCTAACTCTAACCCTAACCAAAACCCAACCCTAAACCTAACCCTAAGCTGAACCCTAAATCTAACCCTAACCCTAGCTCTCAACCTAACACTAAACCAAACCATAACCCAAAACCTAACCCTTACACTAACCCTAACTTTAACAGTAAACATTCAGTAAAACTAAATCTAAACATAATGCTAACCCTAACCTTAAACCTTACACTAACTTTAACCCTAATCCTATACCTAACACTATCCATAACCCTAAACTTAACATTAAACCTAACCCTACCCCTAACACTAGCCTAAAACCTATTCCTAACCCTAGTGTTAAGACTAACGCTATCCCTTACCCTAAACCTAACACTAAACAAAACCTTAACAATAAAAATAACCATAAACCTAACCCTAACACTTGCCCTAACTTTAACACTAACCCTAATCTTAACCTAAGTGTAACACTAACACTAACACTAACCTTATACCTAACTGTAAACCTTAGAAAGCCTAACCCTAACCCTAACACAATCCCAAACGCTAACCAAAACCCTACCCTAACCCTAAATCTAACACTAATTTTAACACTATCCGTAAAACTAACACTAATCCTAACCCTCACCCTAAAAGAAAACCTACCAATAACTTTTACCATAACGCTAAACCTAACTCTAAACAACAATAACCATAACACACTACCCACAATCCTGAACCTACCCCTAATCATAAGACTAACCCAAACCCTAACACTAACAGTAAACCTAACCCTAACTGTAAAACTAACCCTAAACCAAATCCTAAGTGTAACTTTAAATCTGGACCAGAACTTAACCCTAAACTAAATGCTAACCCTAAACTTAACCCTAACTCTAATAATAATTCTACACTGAAATCTAACCCAAACCCTAATCCTGATCACAACTTTAACACTAACCGTAAACTTATCAATAACCCTAAACCTAAATCTACCCCTAAAACACACTCTAACCCTAACCCTAACCCTAACCATATAACTAACCCTAACTCTACCCGTAACACTAAGCCTAACCCTAACTCTAAACTTAACCCTAACTCTAACCCTAAAATTAACCAAACCCTAACCATAACCCTAAACTT
The DNA here is from genome assembly GCF_047511675.1 of Marmota flaviventris. Lineage (NCBI taxonomy): Eukaryota > Metazoa > Chordata > Mammalia > Rodentia > Sciuridae > Marmota > Marmota flaviventris. The sequence continues at coordinate 158,398 of NW_027288077.1, read as the reverse complement.
AACCAAAACCTAACACTAACCCTACCCCTAACTCTAAAACTAACCCTAAACCTAACCCTAAACTTAACCCTAACGCTAACTCTCAACTTATCCATAACCCTAATCCTAACCCTAACCCAAACACAAACCCTAACACAGACCTTAACTCTAACCTAACCCTCACACTAACTCTAACACTAAACCTAAGCATAACCCTAACCCTAAACCTAACAGTAAACCAAATTTTACCCTAACCCTAACACTATCCATAACCCTAACCATAACACTACCCATAACCCTGGCACTAACATTAAACAAAACCCTAAACCTAACCCTAATCCTAATCCTAACCCTAAACCTGAACCCAACATAAACACAAATGCTAATTCTAACACTAACCCTAAACATAAACCTAACCCTAACACTAAGCCTAACACTAACCATAAACATTACACAAAACCTAATTCTAACTCTCATTCTAACTGCAACTCTAGACCTAACACTAACAATAACCCTAACACAAACCATAACCCCGACACTACCCCAAAGCCTAACGTGAAATGTAAAACTCATCCTAACCCAAACCTATCCTTAAACCTAACTTTAACCCTAACACTAACCCTAACCCTAACTCTAACAGTAACCATAAGACTAACCAAACCTAAACTTAAATCTAACACTAAACCTAACAATAATTCTAACACTACCCCAAACCCTAAACTTAACCCTAACCCTAAACCAAACCCTCACCCTAATCTAACCCTAACAATAAACCTTAAATTAAACTGACACTAACACTATTCCTAACCCTAACCCTAATCCTAAACATAACACTAAACCTTACCCTTATCCTAACCCTAACCTTAAGACTAACACTAACCCTAACACTAATCCCAATCCTAACCCTAACCCTAACCCTATACCTAAAACTATTTCTAACCCTAACCCTAACCGTAACACTAATCTTAACCTAAAAATAACCCTAAAACTAAACCTAACACTAAACGTAACCCTAAATCTAACCCTAACTCTAACTCCTATTTTAACCCTAACACTAACACTAACCCTAATCCTAACCTTAAGCCTAACACTAACCCAAACTCTAAACTTAAACCTAACCCTAACAATAACCCTTACCCTAAAACTATCCCTAACACTAACAATAACCCTAACCCAAAACCTAACACTAACACTAATTCTAACCCTAACCCTAACCTTAATTCTAACTATAAACCTACCCATAACTGTAAATCTAACACTAAACCTAACCCTAAACCTAACCCTAAATCTAACACTAACACTAATACTAACCTTAATGCAAACACTAACACTAACACTAACCCTAACCTTAACCCTAATCCTAACCGTAAGCCTAAACCTAAGACTAACCATAACAAAAACCCTAAACTTAACACAAACTCTAACCATAACCATAAACCTAACACTAACACTAACCCTAAGCCAAACATAACTCTACCCTAATAGTTAACGTAACCCTAACTCTAACCCTAACCCTAATCCTAAGAGTAAACCTAACCTTAACACTGAGCCTAACACTTACCTTAATAAAAGCCCTAATCCTAAAATTAACACTTACCCTAACCCTAATTTTAAACTTAACTGTAACCCTACCCTAACCCTAAACCTAATCCTAACACTAACCCTAACCAATAAGCTAACCCTAAACCTAACCTTAAACCCAAACCTAACACTAACCCTAACCCTAAACCTAATCCTTGAACTAATCCTAAAACTATCCATAACCCTAACCCTAACCATTATCTGAAAACTAACAAAAACTCTAACCCGAGCTTAAACCTAACCCTAACCCTAACACTAACAATAAACTTAACCCTAACTATAACCGTTACCCTAACACTAAACCCAACCCTAACCCTAAACCTAAATATAAAACTAACCCTAAACCTAACCCAAAACCTAACCCTAAATCTAATATTTACAATAACACAAATGTAATTCTAAGCCTTACCCTAACAATAACCCTAACCCTAAACCTTGCCATAATACTCTCTATCTCTTATCTTAAACCTAATCCTAAATGTATCCCTAATCCTAACCCTAACCCTAACCCTAACCTAACACTAACACTAAAACTAACCCTAACCCTAATCCGAAAGCTAACCCTAAACATAAAGTTAAGCCTATCCATAACTCTAACCCTAGCCCTAAACATAACCCTAACACAAACCCTAATTTTAACCTAACCCTAACCCTAACTCTAATCCTAACTTTAAAGGTAAACCTAATGCAAACCATAATTCTAACACTAATGCTAAACCTATCCTTAACACTAATCCTAAACCTAGACCTAACAGAAACCTTAACAATAACCCTGAGCCTAACACTTACACTAACACAAACCATAATCATAAAAAGAACCCCAATAATAAACTTCACCCTAACTCTAAATTTAACCCTAAAACTAATCCTAACACTAAACCTAATATTAACCCTACCCTAAACCTAACTCTACCTCTAACTGTAACGTTAAATCTATCCCTAACCAAAATCCTAAAAACAAAACTAACCCTAACCTTAACCCTAATGCTAAACCTAACACTAACCCTAACCTTAACTATAACATTTACCCTAACACTAACGCTAACCCTAACCATGACCATAAACCTATCACTAAATCTAAACCTCTCCATAAGCCTAACACTAACCCTGAACTTAAACCTAACCATAACCATAACCCTAACACTAATCCTAACCCTAAATCTAAATATAACCCTAACCCTAACCCTAACCCTAACACAAATCCTAACCCTAAACATAACCCTAATATTAACTCTAACCCTAACCCTAAACATAACCCTAATATTAACTCTAACCCTAAACCTAACACTAACCCTAACCCTAATCCTATGAATAACCCTACTCCTAACCATAACACTGACCCTAACACTAACACAAACCCAAAACCTAACCAAAAATTAACACTAACCCTAACTCTAACTTTAACTCTAACACTAACGCTAATTCTAACACTAACACTAAGTCTAACAGTAACTCTGAACCTAATCCTAACAGTAACCCTAACCCTATCCCTGACCCTAACCCTTACCTAACACAAACCTAACTCTAACCCTAACCCTAAAACTAACCCTAATCCTAAACCTAACCCTATCCCTAAAACTAATCCTAAACCTAATCCTAATACTAACCCTAAACCTATCCCTAAACTTGACAATAATACTATCCCTAAAACTAAATCTAACACTAATCCTAACACTAAACCTAATTTTAACATGAATACTTACCCTAACCCTAACATAAAACATAAGCCTAACTCTAACACTAAACCTATCCCTAACCCTAACCTTATCCTTAACTTTAACTCTAACCCTAACCCTAAAACTAACAATAACCTAACACTAATTCTAAACCTAATCCTACCCCTAACCCTAACACTAACCCTAACATAAAACATTACACTCACCTAACCCTAACCCTAAAACTAACCCTAACAATTTCCCTCACAATAATTTTAACTCTCAACCTACCCCAAATCCTAATCCTAACAGTAACCCTAACCCTAACCCAAACCTTAAAACCTATCCTTAAACCCTAACACTTACCTTAATGAAAACCCTAATCCTAAAATTAACACTTACCCTAACCCTAATTTTAAAATTAACCCTAAGCACAAAAATAACCCTAACCCTAACCCTAACCCTAAACCTAACACTGATTTTAACCCTAAACCTAACACTAACAATAACACTAACCCTAACCCAAACACTAAACCTAGACCTAACCAAACCCTAATGTTAACCCTAACACTAACCAGAACCCTAAACCTAACCCTAAAACTATTCTATACCCTGACACTAACCGTAATTATAACCATTACCCTAAACCTAACACTAAACCTAAACCTAACCTTAACCCTAACACTAACCCGACAACTAACCCTAACCCTGTCCCCAACCTAATCCTTACCCTTATTCTAAGTTTAAAACTAAACCTAACACTAATATTAACCTTATGCCTAACACTAAATCTAACCCTAACACTAACCATAAGCCTAACACAAACCCTAACCCTAACCATAACAATAACACTAAACTTAAACTTCACACTAATTCTAACCTTAACCCTAAGCCTAAATCTAACTCTAACCCTAAACATAACACTGACACTAAAGCTAAGCCTAACCTTAATCCTAGTACTAAAACTAACACTAACACTAACCCCAAACCTAACACTTACCATAAACCTAACACTAATTTGAACCCTGACCCTAACCCTAACCCCAACACTAACCCTAACCCTAAACCTAACAATAACACTAAACCTAACCCTAACCCTAAAAGAAAAACTAACACTAACCCTAAACCTAATGCTAAACCTAACCAAAAACCTCACCTTCACACTTATTCTAACCCTAACTTTAATAATAACTATAACCCTAACCCTAAAATAAACCCTAATCTTAATCCAAACAAAAACCCTAATCCTAAGCCTAACCCTAACATAACTGTAACCCTAACTGTAACCCTAACACTAACCCTAACCCTACCGTAATTTTAAACTTACTCTAACTCTGACACAAAGCCTAAAACTAAACCTAATTCTATCTATAACACTAAACCAAACACTAACCCTCACTGTTACACAAACATTAAACCTAACCTAACCCTAAACCTAAAACTAAACTTAAACCTAACCCAAACCCTAACACTAAATCTATCCCTAACCCTCAACCTGAATCTAACTTTAACCCTAACCCTAAACCTAAACCTATCATTTACCCTAACCCTAAACCTAAACGTAACCCGAACCATAACACTAATCCTAACACTAAACCTAACCTTAACACTAAACCTAAAACTAGCACTAATTCTAACCGTAACCCAAACCCTAAACCTAACACTAACACTAAAACTAACTCTAAACCTAATGCTAATCCTAACCCTAACCCTAACACAAACCGTATCCCTAACCAACTTCTAAACCTAAACCTAAACCTAACACTAAATCTAACTCTAACCCTAACCAGAAACCTAACCTAAACCTAACTTTAACACTAACCTAACCCTAACCATAACCCTAACCCTAACACTAAACCTAACCCTAACCCTAAACCTAATCCTATCCATAACCATAACCCTAACCCTAACCTTTACCCTAACAGAATCCTTAATTTTAACCTTATCCTAAACCTAACCCTAACACTAAACCTAACCATAAACATAACCCTAACACACGTACTAAAACCAACCCTAACCATGGCCTAAACCTAACACTAACCTTAACCCTAAACCTAACCCTAACACTAACATTAACTATAACCCTACCCGTAAAACTATCCCTAATCCTAACACTAACCATAACCCTAATGTTAACTCTAACTCTAACCCTAATACTAACACAAATTCTAAACCAAAACTTATCCTTAAACCTAACCCTAACACTAAACCTAACACTAAACCTAACCCTAACCCTAAACCTAACCCTTAGCCCTATCCCTAAATCTTATCCTGACACTAACCCTAATTTTAACCCTTCCTCTAACACTAACACTAATCCTAAACTTAACAGTAACCCTAACTCTAATCCAAACCATAAACCTAACACTAAAACTGGCCCTACACCTTATACTAACACAAATTTTAAACGTAACACTAACCCTACCCCTAACCCTACCACTAACCTTCACCCTGATTCTAACCCTAAACATAACAGTAACCCTAACCCTTAACCTAACCTAACACTAACTCTAACACTAACCCTAAACCTAACACTAACCCTAAACTAACAATAAACCTAACAATAACAATAACCTGAACACTAAAACTAACCCTAAGAATAACACTTACCCTAAACTTAACACTAACCTTAAACCTAACCCTGACATTAAAACTAACCCTAATCCTAACACACACCATAATCTTTTCCCTAACCCTAACCCTAAAAGAAACACTAAACATAAGCCTAAACCTAAAGCTAAATGTAACCCTAACCTAACACTAACCCTAAACCTAACACTAACCCTAACCATAATTCTAAACCTAACCAAACCCTAACCATAAGCCTAACACTAATCCTAACCCTAACACTAAAACTAAACTTAACACTTAGTCTAACACAAACCCTACCCTAAGTATAATCCTAATCCTATCCATAACACTAAACCTAACACTTACCCTCACTCTAACACAAACCTCTACTCGAACTTTACCGTAACTCTAACCCTAACCCTAAACCTAACACAAATCCTAACCCTAACCATAACCCTAACCTAATACTAGACATAAACCTAACACTAACCCTAACACTAACCTTAACCCTAAATCTACCCCTAATGTTAACACTAACCCTAAACCTAAACCTAAACCTAACTATAACACTAACACTAAACCTAACATTAAACCTAAGACTAAACCTAAACCTAACCCTATCAGTAACACAACCCTAATTCTAAATCTAACTTTACCTTAACCCTAACCCTAACTTTGACAAAAACCTTAAGCCTAAAGCTAACAATAATCCTAACCCTAAGCCTAAACTTACACTAACATTAACCATAACACTAACCATTACCCTAAAACTAAACCTAACTTAACACTAACCTAAAACTAACACTAATTCTAACCGTAAACCACACCATAACCCTAATCTTAACACTAACAATAACCCTAAACCTAAACCTAATCATAACCCTAACCGTAACACAAAATGTAACCCTAACCTAACCTTAAACCTAACCCTAACCCTAATATTTACCCTAATCCTAGCTCTAAATATAACCCTAACCATAACAATAACATCAACCCTAACATTAACCATAATCCTAACCCTGAAACTAACACTAACCCTAACCCTATAAGAAACACTAATTGAAATATAACCTGTACCTAACCCTAACACTAACCCTAATGCTAACCATAAACCCAACCCTAATCCTAACACTAACAACAACCGTAACACTAAACATAATCCTAACCCTAAATCTAACAAAAGCCTAACCCTAACACTAACACTAATTGACACCTAACCTATACCTAAACCTAACCCTAACCCTTACCCTAAACATATCTCTAACCCTAAACCTAAACTTAACCCCAACACTAACCCTGACACTAACTCTAAATCAAACCCTACATTAATCCTAACACTAACCTAATTGTGATCCTAAGCCTAAACCTAACCCTAAAGTTAACCCTATACCTAACTCTAAACCTAACAACACTAACCTGAATACTAAACCTAACCCTAAAACTAACACTTACCCTAACCCTAACACTGAACTTAATCCTAACCCAAACACTAAACCTAACCCTAATTTGAACACACAACTTAACCCTTACTTTAACCCTAACCCTAAAATAAAACTAACCCAAAACCTAACCCTAAGCCTAAAAATAACCCTAACAATAACACTACCACTAACCATAAACCTAACCCGAATCTTAATCTTATCCACAACCCTAAACCTAACACTAACTTTAACACAAACCTAACACTAAACCTAACCCTAAACTAAATCTGAGCCTAAACCTATCCCTAATCCTGACACTAACCCTAACACTAAGCATACTTCTAATACTAAACCTAAACTTAATCTAACCCTAACACTAACACTAACGCTAAACCTAACCTTATCCCTAACTCTAACCCTAAAACTAACCCAAACACTAACCCTTACCCTAAACTTAAACCGAATCCTAAACCTAAATCTAACCCTAATCCTTTCCACAACACGAACCCTATCTCTAACCCTCACCCTAACAAAGAATCGAACCCTAACCTATCCCTAACCCTAACCATAACACTAACACAAACCTTTACCCTAACCATAACTCTATCCCTAATACTAAACCTAACCATTACCTAACTTACACTCTAACCATAAATCTAACACTAAGTGTAACATTAAACCTAAAAATAACCTATAAACTAACCCAAACCTAACTCTAACTGTGAGGTTATGTCTAACACTAACCCTAACCCTAAAACTAGCCCTAAAGCTAACACTAACCCTAACCCTAACACTAATACTAAGCCTAACCCTATCACTAACATTAATTTTTACCCAACTCAAATCCTAATCATAACCCTAACCCTAACACTAACCCAAACCCTCACCCTAACACTAACATTAACACTAAAGCTAACCCTAATCCTAACCCTAAACTAACACTAACCCTAACACTAACCCAAACCCTACACCTTTACTAACCCTAACCCTAATACTAACCCTAACCCTAAACCTAACCCTAAAACTAACCCTAAACTAACACTAAACCTAACCCTAACTCTAACCCTAATACTACCCCTAAACCTAACTGTAACGCCAACACTAACACTAACCCTAACTCTAAACTTAACACGAACACTAATATAACATTAACCTTAACCCTAACACTAACCCTAAGCCTAACCCTAACCCTAACACTATCTCTAAACATAACACTAACCCAGAACCTAAACCTAACCCTATACCTAACCCAAAAACTAACCGCATTCCAAATCCTAACAGAAACTCTAACCCTAACTCTGACCCTAACCCTTAGCCTAACACAAATCCTAACCCTAAACTTAACACTAAACCTAACCCTAAACCTATCACTAAACCTAACCATAAAACTAATGTTAACACTAAACCAAACCCTAACCCTTACCCTAATTCTAACACCAATCTTAACCCTAACCCTAATCCTAACCCTAACCCTAACAATAACATAAACCCTAACCCTAATCCTGTCACTAACCCTAACACTAAACCCAACCCTAACATAAATCTAACCATAACCCAAACCCTTACCTATTATTAACCCTAATGATAACACTAAACCTAACCCTAACCCTAATACTAACCCTAAGAGTAACCCTAATTCTAACACTAATTCTAACCCTAACACTAAACCTAAAAATGACTCTCACACTGACCCTAACTCTAAACCTTACCATAACCTGAAAACTAACTCTAAACCTAACCCTAAACCTAAACGTTATTCTAACCCTAACACTAACCCTAACACTTACCCTAATCCTAACACTAAATCTAACACTAAATCTAACCCTAACCCTAAACCTAACTGTAACCTGAAAAACGAACTCTAAACCTAACCTTAACCCTAACCCTAACCTTAACCCTTACCTTAATCCTAACATTAAACCTAACACTAACAAGAACCCTAACACTAACCTTAACCATAACCCTGAACCTAATGCTAACAATAACCCTATTTCTAACACTAACCCTAAAATTAACCCTTACCCTAACTCTAATCCTAACAGTAAACCTAAGCCTACTCTTAACCCTAATTCTTTCCACAACCCTAAAACTAACCTTAACCCTAACACAAACCTTAAACCTAACACAAACCGAAAATTATCCCTAAAACTAAACCAACCATAACCGTACCCATAACCCTAACCCTAACACTAACACTAACCCTAAACATAAAGTTAACCCTAACACTTACCCTAACCCTAACCTAAGCCTAACCCAAACCCTATTTCTAAACCTAACTCTAACTCTAACCCTAACTTTCAACCTAACGCTATCCATAAACCTACCACTAACCCTGACACTAACCCTTCTAACAAAATCTCTAACCCTAATTCTAACACTAATCCTAACCCTAACGCTAATTCTAATCTTAACCTGAACCCTAATTCTAAAATTAAAACTAACATTAACCCTATCCTTAAGCCTAATCCTAACACTAACCCTAAAACTAAACAAGCCCTAACCCTAACCATAATCCTAATCCTAGTGCTAAATGTTACACTAACCCTAACCTTAAACCTACACCTAACTTAAACCCTCATTCTATCCCTCATACTAACCCTATCCATAATCCTAACCTTAACTCTCAACCTAAACATATACCTAACCCTAACTTTACCCCTAAATCTAAACCTAACACTAAAAATAATCCTAAACCTAAACCTTACACTAACCCTAACTCTAACCCTAAACCTAACCTAAACCATAACCCTATCATTAACCCTAACCCTAACCCTAACACTGAGCCTAAAAATAATCCTACCCATAATATTAAATTTAACCCTAACCCTATCACTAAACCTAAACCTAACACTAAGCCTAACCATCACCCTAAGCCTAACACTAATCCTAACCATCACTCTAAGCCTAAAACTAATCCTAACCATAACCCCAACATAACCCAGACCAACCCCTTACCTTACACAAAATCTAACCATAAACAAAGCCTAACACTAACCCTAACATTAAACCTACCCTAAACCTAAACCTAATGCTAAAACTAACTCTAACCCTAACACTAATCTAACACTCACCCTAACCCTAACACTAAACCTATCTGTAGAACTAACCCTAACCCTAACACTAATCTTAATCCTAACCATAATACAAACCATAAACCAAAACCTAATCCTAAACCTAAACCTAAATATAACCCTAAATCTTTCCATAACTATAACCCTAAACCTAACAGAAACCCTAATTCTAACCTAACCCTAAGCCTAACCCTAACACTACACCTAATACTAACCATAATCTAAACCTACCTAACACTAAACCTAAACCTTACCCGAACCCTAAATCTTACAATAATATTAACCCTAAACCTGAACTTAACACTAAACCTAAACCTAACACAATAACTAAACCTAACCCTAACACTAAACCTAATAATAACCCAAACCCTAACCCGTACCCTAACCCTAACACTAAACCTAACACTAAACTTAACACTAACCCCGACCCTAACACTAACCTAAACCTAAACCTAAACTTAACCCTAACCCTAACACTAATACTAACCCTATCCTTAAAACTAACCCTAAAACTGAACCTTACCCTAACTCTAATTTTAACCCTAAACCTAAGCCTAAACTTAACCCTAAACTTATCCTCAAACCTAAACCTAACCCTACCATAACACAAACCTTAACCCTAATCTAAACCTAAACCTAACCATAACACTTAACCCTAACCCTAACCCTAATCATTAACCTAAATCTAATCCTAAACATAACCCTAACCCTATACCTAATTCTAACCCTTAACCTAAACCTAACCGTAACTTTAACCATAAACCCAAACCTAACCCTAAAACAAGCCCTAACATTAACCCTAACACTAATCCTAAACCTCACCCTAACCCTAATCCTAGACCCAACCTAACAGTAACATTAACCCTTAGCCTAATACTAAACCAAACCCAAACTCTAACCATAAATTTAATAAGCGTAACTCAAACCCTACCTATAACCCTAACCCTAACACAAAACCTAATCCTAACCCTAAACCTAACCCTAATACTAACACTAACCATAACACTAACCCTTACCCGAACACTAACCCACAACTTAACCTTAAACTTAACCCTAACACTAACCCTAATCCTAATCCTAACACTAACCTAACCCTAACACTAACCCTAACCCTAACACTAACACTAAACCAAATCCTAAAACTAACCCTTACCCTAATCCTAACCCTAACCCAAACAGTAACCCTCACCCTAAAACTGACTTTTACACTAACCCTAACCCAAACCCTACACTAACCCTAACCCTAACCCTAAAGCTATCACTTAGGCTTAACATAACACTAAGCCTCACCAGAAATTTAACTTTCATCTTAACCACAACCCTAACCCTAACTTTAACTCTAACTTTTACACTAAAACAAACCCTAACCCTAATCCTAACCCTAAATCTAATCCTATTAGCAACCCTAAACCTAACCCTAACATAAACCCTAAACTATACATCATCCTAAACTTCACCCTAAACCTATCATTAACCCTAAAACTTTCCCTAACCATAAACAAACCCTCTTCCTTACCGTAACAATAACACTCACCCTAAAACCTGAACATAACCCTAATCCTAATGTAAACCTATCACTAACACTGACCCTACACCTTATCCTAACATAAACTGTAACCCTAACCCTAAAACTTACACTACACCTAACCCTAACCCTAAGCCGAAACCTAACCCTACTTGGAAACCTAACCCTAAATTTTATCCTAAACTTATCCATAAATCTTACCCTACCCAACAGAAACCCTAATCCTAACCTAATCCTAACCCTAACCCTAAACCAGACCCTAAGCATAACCCTGAATCCAACACTAAACCTAACCTAAAGTTAACCCTAACCATAACACTGACAAGAACGCTAACCCTGACTCTAACCCTAACTCTAACCCTAACACTGACACTAAACCTAAATCAAACCGTAACCCTAAAGCTAACAACAACCCTAACACTAACCCTCAACTTAACACTAACCCTAACTATAAACCTAACACCAACCCTAATTTTTACCCTAACACTAACTCTAATACTAACCATAAAACTAACACTAAACCTAACCCGAACCATAATCCAAAACCCAACACTAACTGTAACCCTAATCCTATACAAAACACTAATCTAACCCTAAGACTAACCCTAACTTAACTCCCATCCTAACCTAACCCTAACACTAAAACTAACTCTAACCCTACCTATAAAACTAACTTTAACACTAAACCTAACCCTAAGCCTAAGCCTAACTCTAACACTAACCCTAACCATCACCAAAACCCTCACCCTAAAACTAACCTTAACCCTAAACCTAACAATAACTCTAAATCTAACCTTAATCATAATTCTAACCCTAATCTAAATCTTACACTAAACTTACTCCTAACCCTAACACTAATACTAAACCTTATCCTAACCTCACCTCTAAACGTAAATCTAACCCTGTGCCTAACTTTATCCCTAAAACTAACCCGAATATTAATCCTAATCCTAAACCTAATACTAATTCTCAGCCTAACCCTAAACCTAATATTAACCATTACCCTAACCCTAACCCTAACACAAAACCTTACCAAAAATCTAACCCTAACACTAACTTAACCCTCACCCCAATCCTAACACTAACACTAACTATAACACTAAAACTAACACTTACATTAACCCTGACCCTAAACCTAAACCTAACCATAACTCTAAACCTAACACTAAACCTAACCTAAAGCCTAACCATAATCCTAACAATAATCCAAGCCCTAACTCTAATGTCAACCCTTACACTAACCCTAACCCAAACCCTAATCCTGACTCTACCTTATACTCTAACCATAAACCTAAACTTAACACTAACCCTAAACCTAAATAACACTAACCCTAACCCTAAACCTAACCCTAAGAAAACCCTAACCCTAACTCAAACACTAACCATAACTCTAGCCCTAACCTTAACACTAACCCTAAACCTAATCCTAAAACTAACACTAATCCAAACCCTACCTCTAACACTAACCCTAACACTAAAGCTAACACTATAGATAACTCTAAACCGAAAACTAACCCTAAACCTTACCCTAAGGTTAACCCTTACACTAACCTTGACAAGAAACCTTACACTAACCCTAATCATAACCCTAACCTAAAACTAAACCAAACCTTAACCCTATCCATTATCCCAACACTAAACCTAAACCTAACATTAACCCTAACACTAACACTAACCATAAACTTAACCCTAACCATAAAACTAACCCTTACTATAACCCTAAGCCTAAGCCTAACCCTAACCCTAACAATAACACTAACCCTAACCCAAAACCTAAAACTAAATATAACTATAACCCTAACTCTAACCCTATCACTAACCGCAACTTTAAAAGAAAACCTAATGCTAACCCAAACCCTAAACCTAACCATAACTATAACACTAACTCTAACCTTAACCCCAATCATAACCCTAACTCTAATCCTAACCCAAAATCTAAAGTTAAACCTAACAATAAGCCTAAAACTAACCCTATCTCTATCCCTAAACTGAACACTAAACCTAATTTTAAACCTGACCTTAAATTAACACAAACCCTAAAACTAACCATTACCCTAACTCTAACACTAACCCTCTTACCCTAACTCTAACCATAACACTAATCCTAACCCTAAGCTTAAACCTAAACACTAATCCTAACCCTAACACTAACACGAACCTTAAAACTATCCTTAACCCTAAACCTAAACCTAAAACTATCATTAACTCTAATCCTAACCCTAACACTAATACTAAAACTGACACTAACTGTCACAATATAATAGCCCCAATGCTAACCCTAACTTTTACACTAACACTAATCCTAATGCTAACTCTAAAACTAACTCTAACACTAACACTATACCTAACCATTATTATAAAACTAACACTAAACCTAACACTGAACCTAAAACTAACCCTAAACTTAACCCTAAACAAAAAATAACAATAACCCTGTCACTAACCATAACACTAACCCACACCCTAACCCTAACCTAACACTAACTCAAAACCTAAAACTAATTCTTACCCTAACCCTAACACTAACACAAACCCTATCCCTAACCTAATTCTAAACTTAACCCTAACCCTAACACTATCCCTAATCTAAACCTAAAACTAACACTAACCCTAAACCTAATCCTGAGTCTAACCCTAAACCTAACCCTATCATCCCTAACACTAACCCTAACCCTAACTCTCAAACTAACCCTAACTCTATCCCTACTTCTAAACCTAACACTAAACCTAAACTTAACACTAACCCTGACCCTAACCCTAACACTAACTCTAATCCTAATCGTAACCCTAAACTGAACCCTAAAAATTACATTAATTTTAACCCTAACCCTACCCCTAACACTGACCCTAACCTTAACATTAAACCTAAACCTAACACTAACCCAAAACCTAACCCTAACCCTAACACTAACTTACCCCTAACCATAACACTAACCCTTATCCTAACCCTAACCTTAACACTAAAACTAAACTTAACCTTAACTTTAACATTAAACGTAACACTAAACCTAAACATAACCTTATCCCTAAACCTATCCCTTTCGGTAACGTTAACAATAACCCTAACCATAACCATAACCCTAACACAAACTTTAAGCCTCACCCTAATTTTAACTCTAACCCTAACACTAACCATAAGCATAACCCTAACGCTAACACTAACCTTAATCCAAACCCTAAAATTAAACATTACCCTGAACTTAACTTCCATTAACCCTAACACTAAAACTATACCTAACCTTAAACCTAACCCTAACACTAACCCTAACCCTAATCCTAATCCAAAACCTAACCGTAACTGTAACCCTAATCCTATACATAACCCTAACCCTAATCCTAACGCTAAACCTAACACAAAACTAACCTTAACCTAAACCTAACCCTACCCCTAACTTTAACTCTAACACTAACCCCAACCCTACCTACAACCCTAACCCTTACACAAAGTATTACCCTAAACCTAACCCTTCCCTAACACTAACCTATCCCTACACCTACCCATAACCCTAACCCTAGCCCTAAAGCTAAACATAACATTAATCCTAACACTAAACCTAAAACTAACCCTAAACTTAACCCTAAACCGGACAGTAACCCGAACTCTAACTGCAATCCTAAATCTAACCTTAACCCTACAACTAACTCTAACTCTAACACTAAACCTAAAATGAAAACTAACTGTAACAGTAATACTAAACCTAAGCCTAACCAAACACAAACCCTAACACTAACCCTAACACTAACACAAAACTTAAACCTAATCCAAACCCTAACCCTAACCCCAAAACTATCTTTAATTCTAACCATAAACCTGACATTAACCTTAACACTAACCGTAAGACTAACTCTCAGAATTAAACTAACCCTAACACTAACCCTAACACAAAACCTTACCAAAAATCTAACCCTAACACTAACTTAACCCTCACACCAATCCTAACACTAACACTAACTATAACACTAAAACTAACCCTTACATTAACCCTGACCCTAAACCTAAACCTAACATTAACTCTAAATCCCTAACTTTTACAGTAACACTAAACCTAACTCTAACACTAAGCCTAACACTAACCATAACCCTAATCCTAATCCTAACACTAATCCTAACCCTAACCCTAACACTAACCCTAACCTAATGCTAACACTAACCCAAACCCTCACCCTAATCCTAATCTAACAATATCCCTAACCCTAACCCTAACACTAACACTAATATTAAACCTAAAACTAACTTTACTTTAATCTTAAACGTAACTAAACCTCTCATTAACCATAAACCTAACAATAACCTAATCGTAACTCTAATCATAACCCATTCATTAACATAATATTAACACTAACCCTAACCCTAACTCTAACACAAACCCGCACCCAAACCTTAACAAAAACGCTAACCCTAAACCTAACCAAAACCACAACCTTAACCCTAACACTAAACCTAACCCAAACCTATCCCTAACACTGACCCTAACATTAACCCTAAACCTAACACTGACCCAAACCCTAACACTAACCCTAATCCTAACACTAACCATAACCCTATCCCTAACACTCACACTAAAATTTACACAAACACTAACCCTAACCCTAACTCTTACCTTAACCCTAACCCTAACCCTAATCTAACACAAATCCTAAGCCTACCCCTAAAAATAAAGCTAACTGTAACACTACCACTAAAGCTAACCCTAACACTAATCCTAATTATAACACTAACACTAATCCTAAAACTAAGTCTAACCCTAAGACTAATTCTAACCATAACCATAACCATAACCCTAACACTAAAACTAACACTAGACATAAACCTAACCTTAATCCTAAACCTAACTCTAACCAAAACCTTAACACTAAGATTAACCCTAACCCTAAAACTTACACTAACCCTAAATTAAACCATAACAATTATCCTAACCCTAATCTAATCCTAACATAAAACGTATTCCTAACACTAACACTAAACCTTATCTTAACCTTAACACTAAACCTAAATCTAACACTATTTCTAACCCTATCGCTAACACTAACCATATATTAAACCTAAACCTAAAACTAACACTAACCCTAACCCTACTCCTAACCCTAACACTAATACTTATCCTAAAACTAACTCTAAACCTAACACTAAACATAAACCTAATCATAACCCCGACACTAACACTAATTCTATCACTAAACGTAAGTCTAATTTTAACCCTAATACTAACACTAAAACTAAACCTAAGCCTAACCATAACCCTTCCCTAAACCTAACCATACTCCTAACCCTAAGGGTAACTTTAAACCTTACACTAACCCTAACCCTAACCCTAACTCTTACTCTTAATTTAACTCTAACTCTAACCCTAAACCTAACACTAATGCTCAACCTAACCTAACGTTAACCCTAACACTAACCCTAACCCTAACTATAACCAAAACACTAACCTTGCACTAACCCTAACTCTATCACTAACCGTATCTCTAAAAATAACTCTAATACTAAAACTAACGCTAACCATAACACTAATGCTAACCCTAAACTTATCCCTAACAAAAACACTAAACCTAATTTTATTCGTAATCCTAAACCTAACCTTAAACTTAATCCTAACACAAACCCCATACTTATCCAAACCATAAACCTAACCCTAACCCTAACACTAACACTTAGTGTAACAGAAACCGTAACCCTAAACCTAACCATAAAATTAATCCTAAATCTAACTCTAACCAAAACCCTAGCACTAAACCTAAACCTATCCCTAATTATAACCTGAATATTAGCCTAAATAGAACCCTAATATTAACACTAACATTAATCTTAAATGTCACTTTAACACTAACCATACCCCTAACCCTAAACCTAAACTTAAAATTAACCCTTAACTTAAACCTAACCCTAATCCTATCCCTAACCAAAACACTTGCCCTAAACCTATACTAAAACTAGCCATAACACTAAACCTTACCCTAACCCTAACCCTAACACTAACACTAACACTAACCCTAACACTAAACCTAACACTAATCCTAACCCTAACCCTAATCCTAACCCTAAGCCTAATCCTAACCCTAACACTAACCAAACCCTATCCTTAACACTAACCTTAACACTAAAACTAAACCTAATCTAACCCTAAGTGTAACCCTAACCATCACACTAACCAAACCCTATCTCTAATCCTAAATTTAATCCTAAGCCGAATCTTAAATCTTTCCATAACCCTAACCCTAACATAAAACCTAACCCTAACCTAACCCTAATTTAACCCTAACCATAACACTAAAACTAACACTCACCATAACACTAACCCTAACACTAAACCTAACTCTAACCCTGACCATAACCCTAAAATCAACCCTAACAGTAACTCTAACACTAACCCTAACACTAACACTAAACCTAAACCTAACCCCAACCCTAAAACAAATTCTAATGATAAACCTAATCCTTACACTAACCCTAACCTTAACCCTAAACCTAACACTAAACATAACCATAACCCTGAATTTTACCCTTACCCTAACCCTAATGCTAACACTAACCCTAACTCAAATCCTAACTCTACCCCTAACCCTAAATCTTACCCTAATTTTCACCCTAATTCTAATCATAACCCTGCACTTAACACTAACCCTAAACCTAACACTAACCCTATATATAAGGCTAACATTAATCCTCACCCTAACCCTAACCCTAACACTAACCCTAAACTACCCTAACACTAACCCTAACCCTAAACCTAACCCTAATCCTGACACTAACCCTAACTCTAAACGTAACCATAAACCTAAAACTACGCCTCACCCTAACCCTAATCCTTACCCTATCCCTAACCATAATCCTAAACCTTACCCAAACTTATAAAACTAATCCTAACCTGAACCCTAACACTAACCCTATACCTAACCCTAAACCTAACACTAAAACTTACTTTAATTGTAAATTAACCTGAACCTGAACCCTAATTCTAACGCTAACCCTAAATCTTTCTAACCCTTATTTAAATCATAACACTAGGGCCCGCGGCGGGACAGAGCTTCCAATCACTCCTGCAAGGTAGGCGGGCCTGCGACCCACCGGCAGAAGAGGAGCAGCGGCCTGCTGAGAGGCAGAGCCGCCCCCTCCCCCTGCGCCGGCAAAGTAGAGGGAACTGTGACCACCCACAGAGCAGGCCCAGCGGCCTGTTGAGGGGCAGAGCCGCCCCACACCCCCCGCGCCTGCCAGGTAGGGGAACTGTGACCACCGACAGAAAAGGCCCAGTGGCCCGCGGCGGGACAGAGCTTCCAATCACTCCTGCAAGGTATGTGGGCCTGGGACCCACCGGCAGAAGAGGAGCAGCGGCCTGCTGAGAGGCAGAGCCGCCCCCTCCCCCTGCACCGGCAAGGTAGAGGGAACTGTGACCACACACAGAGCAGGCCCAGCAGCCTGCTGAGGGGCAGAGCCGCCCCCCACCCCCCGTGCCTGCCAGGTAGGTGGAACTGTGACCACTGACAGAAAAGGCCCAGTGGCCCGCGGCGGGACAGAGCTTCCAATCACTCCTGCAAGGTAGGCGGGCCTGCGACCCACCGGCAGAAGAGGAGCAGTGGCCTGCTGAGAGGCAGAGCCGCCCCCTGCCCCTGCGCCGGCAAGGTAGAGGGAACTGTGACCACCCACAGAACAGGCCCAGCGGCCCGCGGTGGGACAGAGCTTCCAATCACTCCTGCAAGGTAGGTGGGCCTGCGACCCACCGGCAGAAGAGGAGCAGCAGCCTGCTGAGAGGCAGAGCCTCCCCCTCCCCCCCGCGCCTGCAAGGTAGACGGAACTGTGACCACCATCAGAACAGGTCAGACCTGCAACCGAGAGACAGAACAGGCCCAGTGGCCTGAGGAAGGGTAGAGCCGCCTCCCCCCCCCGCGCCTGCAAGGTAGGCGGACCTGCGACCCACTGGCAGTACAGCCCCAGAGGCCTGCAGAGCTGCGACCACCGACAGAACAAGCCTAGCGGCCCACAGAGGGACAGAGCCGCCGCCCGCGCCTGCAAGGTCGGCGGACCTGCTACCGACCGGCAGAGCATGCCCAGCGGCCTGACGGCATGGTAGGCACCTTGCCCCAATTGGAGGAGGGGCACAGCCGTCACCCGCGCCTGCGAGGGAGACTTTGCAACTATACAAGACCAATATAAATATATAGGGGGAAAATTCAATAGCACAACAGTTTCACCAAGTAGAAAGGAACGCAAACAGTATGAAGAGACAAGGAAAGAAAGGACCACAAGCATTGCAGGTCAACTCAACGTTAGAAGAGGTAATAGCTACAGCAGATGGAATGTCAGATAAAGAATTCAGGATATACATGCTTCAGATGATCTGGAGTCTCAAGGAAGACATCAGACAGCAAAATCAGACAATGAAAGATCACTTCAACAATGAATTACATAAACAAATCCAAGAAGCAAAAGATCAACTATACAGGGGAATAGAGGTTATAAAAAACAAACAAACAGAAATCCTAGAAATGCAGGAAGCAGTAAGCCAACTTAAAAACTCAATTGAGAATACTACCAGCAGAGTAGAACACTTAGAAGACAGAACATCAGACAATGAAGATAAAGTATTTCAACTTGAAAAGAACATAGACAGCTCAGCAAGACTGTTAAGAAACCATGAGCAGAACATTCAAGAAATATGGGATAACATCAAGAGACCAAATTTAAGAGTCATTGGGATACAGGAAGGGACAGAGTTTCAAACCACAGGAATGAGCAATCTATTCAATGAAATAATACGAGAAAACTTCCCAGACTTGAAGAATGAGACAGAACCCCAAATCCTAGAAGCCTACAGGACGCCGAATGTGCAAAATCATAAGAGACCCACACCTAGACACATTATAATGAAGATGCCCAACATACAGAACAAGGAGAGAATTTTAAAAGCTACAAGAGAAAGGAAGCAGATCACATTTAGGGGTAAGCCAATCAGGATAACAGCTGATCTTTCAACACAGACTCTGAAAGCTAGAAGATCCTGGAATAACATATTTCAAACACTGAAAGAAAATGGGTTCCAACCAAGAATTGTGTTTCCAGCGAAATTAAGCTTCAGGATGGAAGATGAAATTAAAACCTTCCACGATAAACAAAAGTTAAAAGAATTTGCAGCTAGAAAACCATCTCTTCAAAACATCCTTGGCAAAACATTACAGGAAGAGGAAATGGAAAATAACAATGAAAACCAACAGTGGGAGGTAGGACACTAAAGGGAGGAAAATAATCAAAGTGGAAAACAAACCATGTTTAGTAACATAAATAAACAAATATGGCTGGAAGAACAACCCATATCTCAATAATAACCCGAAATGTTAATGGCTTAAACTCACCAATCAAGAGACACAGGCTAGTAGAATGGATCACAAAACAAGACCCAACAATATGCTGCCTACAGGAGACGCATTTGATAGGAAAAGACATACATAGACTGAAGGTGAAAGGTTGGGAAAAATCATATCACTCATATGGACTTCGGAAACAAGCAGGAGTATCCATACTCATATCAAATAAAATAGATTTCAAGCCAAAGTTAATCAAAAGGGACAAAGAGGGACACTACATACTGCTCAAGGGAACCATACACCAATAAGACATAACAATCATAAATATATATGCCCCAAACAATGGTGCAGCTATGTTCATCAAACAAACTCTTCTCAAGTTCAAGAGTCTAATAGACCACCATACAATAATCATGGGAGACTTCAACACACCTCTATCACCACTGGACAGATCTTCCAAACAAAAGTTGAATAAGGAAACTATAGAACTCAATAACACAATTAATAACCTAGACTTAATTGACATATATAGAATATACCACCCAACATCAAGCAGTTACACTTTTTTCTCAGCAGCACATGGATCCTTCTCAAAAATAGATCATATATTATGTCACAGGGCAACTCTTAGACAATATAAAGGAGTAGAGATAATACCATGCATCCTATCTGACCATAATGGAATGGAACTGAAAATCAACGATAAAAGAAGGAAGGAAAAAGAATACATCACTTGGAGAATGAACAATAGGTTACTGAATGATCAATGGGTTATAGAAGACATCAAGGAGGAAATTAAAAAATTCTTAGAGATTAATGAAAACACAGACACAACATATCGGAATCTATGGGACACATTGAAAGCAGTTCTAAGAGGAAAATTCATTGCTTGGAGTTCATTCCTTAAAAAAAGAAAAAAACAACAAATAAATGATCTCATACTTCATCTCAAAATCCTAGAAAAAGAAGAGCAAAACAACAGCAAAAGAAGTAGAAGGCAAGAAATAATTAAAATCAGAGCTGAAATTAATGAAATCGAAACAAGAGAAACAATTGAAAAAATTGACAAAACTAAAAGTTGGTTCTTTGAAAAAATAAACAAAATGGACAGACCCTTAGCCATGCTAGCGAAGAGAAGAAGAGAGAGAACTCAAATCACTAACATACGGGATGAAAGAGGCAATATCACAACAGACACTTCAGAAATACAGAAGATAATCAAAAATTATTTTGAATCCTTATACTCCA
Organism: Marmota flaviventris; assembly: GCF_047511675.1. Lineage (NCBI taxonomy): Eukaryota > Metazoa > Chordata > Mammalia > Rodentia > Sciuridae > Marmota > Marmota flaviventris. The sequence continues at coordinate 136,050 of NW_027288077.1, read as the reverse complement.
ATAAATTAGAAGATAGTGAAGGCATAGGTAAATTTCTTAAGTCATATGATCTGCCCAGATTGAGTCAGGAGGATATAGACAACCTAAACAGACCAATATCAATTGAGGAAATAGAAGAAACCATCAAAAGACTACCAACTAAGAAAAGCCCAGGACCGGATGGGTATACAGCAGAGTTTTACAAAACCTTTAAAGAGGAACTAATACCAATACTTTTCAAGCTACTTCGGGAAATAGAAAAAGAGGGAGAACTTCCAAATTCATTTTATGAGGCCAACATCACCCTGATACCTAAACCAGACAAAGACACTTCAAAGAAAGAAACTACAGAGCAATATCTCTAATGAACCTAGATGCAAAAATCCTCAATAAAATTCTGGCCACTCGGATACAAAAACATATCAAAAAAATTGTGCACCATGATCAAGTCGGATTCATCCCTGGGATGCAAGGCTGGTTCAATATACGGAAATCAATAAATGTTATTCACCACATCAATAGACTTAAAAATAAGAACCATATGATCATCTCGATAGATGTGGAAAAAGCATTCGACAAAGTACAGCATCCCTTTATGTTCAAAACTCTAGAAAAACTAGGGATAACAGGAACATACCTCAATATTGTAAAAGCAATCTATGCTAAGCCTCAGGCTAGCATCATTCTGAATGGAGAAAAATTGAATGCATTCCCTCTAAAATCTGGAACAAGACAGGGATGCCCTCTCTCACCACTTCTGTTCAACATAGTTCTCGAAACACTGGCCAGAGCAATTAGACAGACGAAAGAAATTAAAGGCATCAAAATAGGAAAAGAAGAACTTAAATTATCACTATTTGCAGATGACATGATTCTATACCTAGCAGACCCAAAAGGGTCTACAAAGAAACTATTAGAACTAATAAATGAATTCAGCAAATTGGCAGGATATAAAATCAACACGCATAAATCAAAGGCATTCCTGTATATCAGTGACAAATCCTCTGAAATGGAAATGAGGACAACCACTCCATTCACAATATCTTAAAAAAAAATAAAATACTTGGGAATCAACCTAACAAAAGAGGTGAAAGACTTATACAATGAAAACTACAGAACCCTAAAGAGAGAAATAGAAGAAGATCTTAGAAGATGGAAAAATATACCCTGTTCATGGATAGGCAGAACTAACATCATCAAAATGGCGATATTACCAAAAGTTCTCTGTAGGTTTAATGCAATGCCAATCAAAATCCCAACGGCATTTCTTGTAGAAATAGAGAAAGCAATCATGAAATTCATATGGAAAAATAAAAGACCCAGAATAGCAAAAACAATGCTAAGCAGGAAGTGTGAATCAGGCGGTATAGCGATACCAGACTTCAAACTATACTACAGAGCAATAGTAACAAAAACAGCATGGTACTGGTACCAAAACAGGCGGGTGGACCAATGGTACAGAATAGAGGACACAGAAACCAATCCACAAAACTACAACTATCTTATATTTGATAAAGGGGCTAAAAGCATGCAATGGAGGAAGGATAGCATCTTCAACAAATGGTGCTGGGAAAACTGGAAATCCATATGCAACAAAATGAAACTGAATCCCTTTCTCTCGCCATGCACAAAAGTTAATTCAAAATGGATCAAGGAGCTTGATATCAAATCAAAGACACGCCGTCTGATAGAAGAAAAAGTTGGCTACGATCTACATAAGGTGGGGTCGGGCTCCAAATTCCTCAATAGGACACCCATAGCACAAAAGTTAATAACTAGAATCAACAAATGGGACTTACTCAAACTAAAAAGTTTTTTCTCAGCAAAAGAAACAATAAGAGAGGTAAATAGAGAGCCTACATCCTGGGAACAAATCTTTACTCCTCACACTTCAGATAGAGCCCTAATATCCAGAGTATACAAAGAACTCAAAAAATTAGACAATAAGAGAACAAACAACCCAATCAACAAATGGGCCAAGGACCTGAACAGACACTTCTCAGAGGAGGACATACAATCAATCAACAAGTACATGAAAAAATGCTCCCCATCTCTAGCAGTCAGAGAAATGCAAATCAAAACCACCCTAAGATACCATCTCACTCCAGTTAGATTGGCAGCCATTATGAAGTCAAACAACAACAAGTGCTGGCGAGGATGTGGGGAAAAGGGTACACTTGTACATTGCTGGTGGGACTGCAAATTGGTGCAGCCAATTTGGAAAGCAGTATGGAGATTTCTTGGAAAGCTGGGAATGGAGCCACCATTTGACCCAGCTATTCCCCTTCTCGGTCTATTCCCTAAAGACCTAAAAAGAGCATGCTACAGGGACACTGCTACATCGATGTTCATAGCAGCACAATTCACAATAGCTAGACTGTGGAACCAACCTAGATGCCCTTCAATGGATGAATGGATAAAAAAATGTGGCATTTATACACAATGGAGTATTACTCTGCATTAAAAAATGACAAAATCATAGAATTTTCAGGGAAATGGATGGCATTAGAGCAGATTATGCTAAGTGAAGCTAGCCAATCCCTAAAAAACAAATGCCAAATGTCTTCTTTGATATAAGGAGAGTAACTAAGAACAGAGTATGAGAAGAAGATTAACATTAAACAGGGATGAGAGGTGGGAGGGAAAGGGAGAGAGAAAGGAAAATGCATGGAAATGGAAGGAGACCCTCAGAGTTATACAAAAGTACATACAAGAGGAAGTGAGGGGAAGGGGAAAAATAATACAAGGGGGACAAACGAATGTCAGTAGAGGGGGCAGAGAGAGAAGAGGGGAGGGGAGGGGGGATAGTAGAGGATAGGAAAGGCAGCAGAATACAACAGACACTAGTATGGCAATATGTAAATCAATGGATGTGTAACTGATGTGATTCTGCAATCTGTATATGGGGTAAAAATGGGAGCTCATAACCCACTTGAATCAAATTGTGAAATATGATATATCAAGAACTATGTAATGTTTTGAACAGCCAACAATAAAAAATTAAAAAAAATCATAACACTAATAAAAACACTAACCCTATCCCTAACACTAATCCTAAACCTAAAACTAACCCTAAACCTAACTCTATATCTAACTCTAAATCTAACACTAAACCTAGCCTAAACTTGAACCTAAACCTATTCCTAACACTAACACTAAACCTAATCCTAAACTTAGCACTAACCCTATCCCTAACCCTAACCCTAAAACAAACCGTAACCATGAACTAATCTTAAACTAAGCCCTAAGGCTAAACCTAAAACTAAATCTAAACCTAAACCTAACCCTAAGCCTAACTCTAAACATAAACCTAACTGTAACTGTAACTATAACTCTAAACCTAACCCTAACACTAACCCTAACTTTAAATCTCACACTAACCATAACCCTAACCCTAACCCTATATCTAACTCTAAAACTAACCCTAATCCTAAACCTAAAACTAACACTAATCCTTAGCGTAACCTTAACACCAAACCTAACCTTAACCTTAAGATTAACACTAACCCTAACCCTAACTATAATCCTAACTCTAACCCTAACCCTAATCCTTACCCTAATTCTAACCATAACCCTAACTCCAACCCTAACACTAACCATAAACCTAACACTAATCCTAAACCTAAACCTAACCACATATCTAATCGTAATTCTAAACCTAACCCTAACACTAAACCTAACCCTAATTCTAACCCTAAGTCTACCAATAACCTTAAACCTATCCCTAAACCTAACAGTAACCATAACCCTAAAACTAACCATTACCCTAAAAGTTATCCTAACCATAATCCTAAACCGAAAACTATTTTTAACCTAACCTTAATCCTAATCCAAACCCTATCCCAACACTCACTCTAACACTGAAAATAACCTCAACCCTAACACTAAACTTAAACTTAACCTTAAACCTAAACTTATCCCTAACTGTAACTTTAACAAAAACCATAACCCTAACTCTAACCCAAATCCTAACCCTAACCCCATCTTTAACACTAACCCTATCCTAAACAAACATAACCATAACCCTATTTCTGAAAGTAACCCTAATCCTAACTCTAAACCTAAAAGTAAAACTAACCCTTACCCTAAAATTAACCCTACCCTAACCCTAACCAGAACACAAAACCTAAACGCCAAAATTATCATAACATTAAACCTAACCCTAACGCTTGCCCTAACTCTAACACTAAACATATAAATAACCACAACCCAAACCCTAACCCTAAACCTAAGACTAAAACTAACCCTAAACCTTTCCGCAACACTAAATCTAACCCTACCCCTTACACAAACCCTAAGACTAACCCTAAAAATAAAACTAACACTTACCCTACCCCTAAAACATACCCTAAAACTAAGCATAAAGCTAACCCTAACCATTACACTAACACTAATCCTAAAACTAAACCTAACCCTGACATTAATTCTAACCATAAACACAACCCTAAACCTAATACTAACACTAATTCTAACACTATCACTAACCCTAAACCTAACCCTAATTCTAATACTCACCAAAACACTATCAATAAAAATACTCTTAACCCTAAACCTAACACTAATGCTAACCTTAACCACAATCCTAACCCTAACCTAACCCTAACACTAACCTATTTCTAACCCTAACACTAACCTATTTCTAACCCTAACACTAACACTAAAACTACCCTAACCTTAACCCTAAACCTAATTATAACCCTATCCCTAACCCTATTCCTAACACTAATCTGAACATTAACTCTAAACCTAAGTCTAACACTAACCCTAACCCTAACACAAACCCTAAACCTAAGCCTAACCCTAAGCCTAAAACTAACCCTAACCCTAAACCTAACGCTAACACTAAACCTACCCATAAACCTAACCCTAAACCTAATACTAAACCTAACCCTAACCCTAAATCTTATCCTAACCCTAAACCTAACCCTAACAATAAACCTAACCCTAATATTAACCCTAACCCTAAACCTAAAACTAAGCCTAAGCCTAACTCTAACTTTATACGAAACCCGAACCCTAACCCTAACACAAACCTTAACCCTAACCTAACATTTACCCTAACACTAACACTACACGTAACCCTAACCCTAATGTAACATTCACCCTTACCCTAACCCTAATCTTAAACCAAACACTAACACTAACTCTATTCCTAAACCTAACCATAACACTAACCCTAACCCTAACACTAACACTAAACTTTAACCTAACCCTAACCCTAACACAAACACTAACACTAAACATAACCTTAACTTTAATCCTAAAGCTAATTCTAAACCTAACACTAAACTTAATCCTAATCTTAACCCTAAACCCAACCCTAACCTTAACAATAACCCTAACCCTAAACCTAAGACTAATTCTTACACTATCACCAACCCTAAATCTAACCCTAATTCTAACCCCAAACAAAACTCTAACCCTAATAATTCTCTTAACCCTAAACTTAACACTAACTCTAACTCTAACCCTTACCATAATCCTAACACTAACCTAACCTTAACACTAAACCTATTTCTAACCCTAACACTAACACTAAATTTACCCTAACCTTAACCTTACAACTAATTCTAACCCTATCCCTATCCTTATCCCTAACACGAACCCGAAAATTAAATCTAAACCTAACCCTAAAACTAACCCTAATCCTAAACCTAACACAAAAACTAAAGGTAACCAAAACAATAATACTAAACCTTACCCTAAACCTAACACTAACCCTAACAGTAACTCTTACCCAAATACTAACCCTAAAACTACAATTAACACTAAACCTAACCCTAACTTTAAACATAACCCTAATCCTAAACATAACCCTAAACTTACAACTAAACCTAACCCTAAGCCTAACCCTAACCCTAACCCTAACCCTAATCCTAACACTAATCATAATCCTAACCCTATGTTTAACCATTACACTAACTGTAAACCTAACACTAACCATTAACCTGATTTTAACTTTAACTCTAACCATAACCCAAAACCTAAGAGTAACCATCAACCTAATCTAACCTATACTCTAACACTAATTCTAACCCTAATCCTAAATCTAATTCTAACACTAAACCTAACACTAACACTAACCCTAAAACAAACCCTAAGACTAATCAAAACCTAAACCTAACCATAACTCTAACACTAACCCTAGTCCAAAACCTAAAAATATCCCTAAACCTCACTTTATACATAACCCTAAACTAACTCTAACCCTAACCCTAACACAAACCCTAACACTAAACAAACCATAAAACTAATCCTAACCCTAATCCTAAACCTAATGCTAAGCCTAACCGTAAAACTATCCACAACCCGAACCCTAACCTTAACTTTAATCCTAACACTAAACCTAAACCTAACCCTAACCCTAAACCTACCACTAACACTAACTTTAACCCTAACAGTAACCCTAATCATAACCCTAACACTAACACTAACCATAAACCAAAACCTATACCTAACCTTAACTGTAAGCCTAATCCTATCCATAGCCCTAACCCTAACCCTAACCCTAAAACAAATCCTACTCCAAGCCTAACCATAACCCTAACCCTAACCTAACACTAACCCTAAATCTAACCATAACACTAACTCAAACACAAAAACTTACCCTAAGCCTATCTCTAATTCTAAAACTTACCCCAATTCTAAACCTAAACCTAATGCTAACACTAACCCTAATTCTAACCCTAACATTAACCCACATTAACCCTAACACTAATCCTAAGTATTATCCTTACAGTAACCCTAACTCTAACCATAAGCCTAAACCTAACAAAACCCTTAACTTAAACATAATCCTTACCCTAAATTAATCTTAACCCTAATTCTAACACTCACCCCAAAAGTAAAACTAACTCTAATCCTAATCAAAATCCTAATCATAAACCTAAACCTTAGCCTAAACCTAACACTAACCCTAACACTAACCCTACCCTAATTCTAACACTAAAACTAAACCTAACACTAAACCTACCCCTAATCCTAAACCTAACCCAAATCTTAACACTAAACTTAACCCTAACCCTTAACATAACACCAATTCAAACCCTATCACTAACCTTATCACTAAACCTAATTCAAACCCTTAACCTAAACCTAACCCTAACATAAACATAACCCTAAATCTAACCCCAACACTTAACATAACTCTCACACTAACCTTAACCCTAACACTAACACTAACCCTAGCCATAATTTTAATACTTACACTAAAGCTAACACTAAGCCCAACCCTAACCCTAACACTAATCCTAACACTAAACCTAACCCTAAACCTAAGACTAACCCTAATCCTAATTCTAAAGTTAATCCTAACACTAAGCCTAAGCCTAACCCTAACACTGACACTAACCCTAACTCTAACCATAATCCTAAACCTAACACTAACCCTAACCCTAACACTAATCCTAACCATAACCTTAACCCTAAACCAAACCCTAACCTATAACTAACCCAAACCAATATCTTAACCCTAAAACTAATAATAAACTATACCCAAACCTCACCTTAACTCTAACACTCACCCTAACACTATCCTTAACTTAAAGCTTAATCTAACCCTAACCTTAACCTTATTCCTAACATTATCCCTAACCCTAACCCTTAAACTTACCCAAAACCTAACTATAATCCTAACCCCAGCACTAACCCTAATCCTAGTTCTAACTCTAATACCAGCCCTGACACTAACCATAACCCTAAAATAACACTTAAACTACACCTCACCCTAACCCGAAACCTACCCTAAAACTATCCCTAATTTTAACACTAACCCTAACACTAACACTAACTGTAACACTAAAACTAATTCTAACTATAAGCCTAACCCTAACTATTAACCTAATTCTAACCCCAACCCTAACACTAACCCTAACACTAACACAAACCTAATCCTAAACCTAACCCTACCTCTAACACTAACCCTAGCAAAAACCCTAACCCTAACCGAATACTAAACCTAACCCTAACTATAACATTAACCCTAAACCTAGCCATAACCCTAAACCTAATTCTAAAGTAAAACCTAACAATAAACCTAACCCTAACACTAAACCTAACCCTGACACTAAACATTACTCTAACCATAACCCTAAAGCTAACACTATACCTAAAGCAAACCCTAACACACTCCCTAACACTAAACCTAACCTGAAACCTAAACCTAACACTAAAAGTAACACTAACCATATTCTTAATCCTAATACTAACACTAAACCTAACCCTAACCCTAACACTAAGCCTAATGCTATCTCTAACATTAACCCTAACCCTAACCCAAACCCTAACACTAACTCTAACACTAAACCTAACTATAAGCCTAATCCTAACCCTATCAATAACCCTAACACTAACCCTAACCCTATCACTAACCTTAACACTAAAACTAACCCTAACAGTATACCTTATCCTAACCCCAACCCTTATAATAAAACTAAGCATAACACTAATCCTAACCCCAACCCTAACTCTAACACTAACCGTAACAAAAACCCTAACCCTAACCGAATCCTAAACCTAACCCTAACACTTAACCCTAACCCTCACTCTAACACTATCCTTAACTTAATTTCTTACCCTAACAGAAATCTTAACCCTAACCCTAACTCAAACATTATCCATATTTATAATCCTAACCCTCACTCTAAACATAACCCTAAGCCTAACCCTATTCTTAACTCTAAAACTAAGCCTAATTTTAATGTTAACACTAACACTAACCCTAGCACAAAACATAACCCTAACCAGTCACTAACCCTAACTAAAACCACAACCCTAAACCTAACACTAAATCTAAACCTAACCCTAACCCTAACCCTAAAACTAAACCTAACTGTAAATGTAAAACTAATACTAACGCTAACCCTAACACTAACACTAACCATAACCATAACACTAACCCTAACCCTAAAACTAACTGTAACTCTAAACCTAACACTAAACATGAACATAACAATTACCCTAAACCTAATCCTGTCAACCTAACCATAACAATAACACTGACACTAACCCAAAGCTTAAACCTAAATCTAACCCTAACACTAACATTAACCCTAACAATAACCCTAACTATAATTCTTACACTAACCCTTACTCTATTAATAATGCTAACTTTATTTTTAACCCTAATTCTAAAATTAATTTTACCCTTATTCTAATCGTAACTCTAACCCCAAGCCTAACTCTAATTAACACTTAATATAACCCTAACACTAACCCTAACCCTACACTAACACTAATTTTAACCCTAAATCTAAAACTAACCATAACAATAATTCTAACTGTAACCCTAAACCTAACACTTAACCTAAAACTAACCCTAACCCTAAACCTAATCCTAACCCTAACACCTAACCAAACCCTAACAATAACCCAAACAATAATCCTAACTCTAATACTAAAACTCCCCCTATCCCTAACCCTAAACCTAAAACTAACCCTTACCCTAATTCTATCATTAATCCTATCCTTAAACCTAACTCTAAACATTATCCTAACAATAACTTTAATCCTAAACCTAATCCTAACCCTAACCCTTACACTAAACCTAATTCTAAACCTAAACCTAACAATAACACAACCCCTAATCCTAATCCAAACCCTAATTCTAACACTAACCCTAACCCTAAACCTAACACTAACACTAACACTAAACCGAACCCTAACCCTAACCCTAACACTAACATTAACACTAACACTAACACTAACTCAAACCCTAACACTTACCCTTGCCATAACCCTAACCCTAACCCTAACCCTAAACCTAACACTAAACCTAACCTTAACCCTAACACTAAACCTCACACTAAACCTAACCATAAACTTAATCCTAAACTTATCCCTAACTACAAACTTAAAAATAACATTAACCTAACCCTAACCCTAATACTAACCCAAACCCTACCGTAACCCTAACATTAACAATAACCTTACCCTAACCCTAACCATAAACCTAACCCTAACACTAACCCTAAACCTAATTCTAACCCTAACCCTGAAACTAACCCTTACCCTAATCATAACCCTACCCTAACCATAAACCTAAGACTAAACCTAACCATAAACTTAATTATAAGCCCAACCCTAACCCTAAAACTAAACCAATCCCTGAGCTAACCTTAAAACTAACCTTTATCTTAACCCTAACCCTAACACAAACCCTAACCATATCCTAACCCTAAATATAACCCTTATCCTAACATAAACACTAACCCTAAAACTAAAGTAATCCTAATTCAAATACTAATGCTAATCCTAACCCTAACCCTAACACTCACACTAACCCTAATCATAACATTAACCCTAAAACTAAACCTAACCCTAAGCCTATTTCAAACCTTAATATTTACCCTAACCCTAAACATAACCTTAACCCTATCACTAACCCTAATTTTAATCCTAAAGTTAACCTAACACTAACACTAACCCTAACCATAACACTAACCACAATCATAACCCTGACAGTATCACTAATTCTAACCGTAAGACTAAAACAAACACTAATTCTAACCCTAACACTAATCCCTACCTAACTGTATCCCTAATTCTAACCCTAAACCCAAACTAAACCTAACCCTAATCCTAAACCTATTCCTATCCCTAATGCAAAACCTAAAACTAACCCTAAACCTAAAACTAATCTTAACATTAACATCAACATTAACCATAACCATAACCTTAATCATAACCCAAAACTAACCCTAATCTTAACAATAACCATAACCCTAACATTATGCCTAACTCTAACACAACACAATAATCCTTACCCTAACCCTAAACCTAATTCTAACCCTAACCCAAAAACTAACCCTAACCCTAATCCTATCCCTATTCCTAACCCTAATCCTAAACCTAAAAGTAAGCCTAAGCATAACACTAATCTGAACACTAACCCCAACACTAACCCTAACCATAACCATAACCATAAATCTAATCCTAATTCTAACACTAACCATAAATCTAATTTTATACCTAACCCCAACACTAAACCTAAACTTAAATCTAACCCTTACCCTAACTGTAACAATAACACTAACCCTAATCCTAACCCTAAAATTAACCCTAAACTTAACATTAACACTAACCCAAACCTTAATTCTAACACTAACAATAAACCTAATACTAAACTTAATCCTAAACCTAACCCAAACCCTGATCTTAAAAATAACCCTTATCTTAACCCTAAACCTAACAATAACTTAAACCATAACCCTAAACCTAAACCTAAAACTAACCCCAAACTATACCCTAACCCTAACAATAAGACTAAACTTAAACCTAACCCTAACCCTGTCCGTAACACTAACCCTATACCTAACTCTAACCCTAAAACGTACCCTCACCCTAACCCTAATACAAACACTAACCCTAACCTAATTCTAAACTTAACTCTAAACTTAATCATAACACTAACCCTAAACCTAACCCTACCCTAAACCTAACCCTAAACCTAACACTAAACTTAACCCTAACCCTAACCCTAATCTTAATATTAACCTTAACCCTAACCCTAACACTAATGCTAACCCTGACCCTAACACTAACCCTAAACCTAACCCTAACCCTAACACTAACTTTAACACTAACTATAACACTAACCCTTCACCTAACCCTAACCCTAACCCTAACAATAAACCTAACATTAACTTTAACCCTATACCTAACACTAAACCTAACCATAACTTTAATACTAACCCTATCATAATTGTAACCTTCACAATAATCCTAACCCTAACCCTAATACTAATTCAAACATTAATCCAAACCCTACCTTTAACCCAAACCCTAAACCTAACGTAACCAAAACCCTAAAAATTACTCTCACACTAACCCTAACCCTAAACTAAACTTTATCCTAAACCTAACCACATGTTAACCCTAAACCTAAAACTAAACCTAACCCTAACACTAATCCTTTCCGAAACTACAATCCTAAACCTAAGATTAATCCTAACCCTATCTCTAACCAAACCCTAACAATAACCCTAAATCTAACCTTAATGTTAACCCTAACATTAACATTTACCCTAAACCTAACACTAACCCTTTGCCTAACCCTAACCCTAAACCTAACAAAAACCCTAAACCTAAACATAACCGTAATCCTAATGGTAACCCTAATGCTAAACCTATCCATATCCTTTATATTAACACAAAACCTAACCCTAACACTAACCCTAATCCTAAACCTAACACTAAAATTAACCCTAATCCTAACCCTAACACTAATTCTAACCCTAACCTTATAACTAACACTAACACTACCCTTAACACTAACCATAACCCTAACCATAACATTAACACTAAAAATAAACTTAACCCTGATTTTAAAAACAACCCTTATCCTAACCCTAACTTAACACAACCCATAACACTATACCTAACCCTAAACCTAACACTTAACCTAACACTAACTCTAAATGTAACCCTAACAATAAACCTAACACAACCCTAACCTTAACACTAACACAAACACTAACACTAAAGCTAACACTAACACTAATCGTAACTCTAAAACTAAATATAACACTAATGCTAACACTAACCCTAACCCTAACACTAACCTAATCCTAAACAAAACCCTAACACTAAACCCAATTTTATGCATAACTGTAACCCTAAGAGAAATGCTAACCCTAATTTAAACCTAAACCTAACCCTAACTTAACCCTAACACTAACCCTAACCCTAACCATAGCCATAACACTTACACTACATCTAAACCTAAGCCTAACCCTAACCCTAACACTAAATGTAACCCTAATCCTAACACAAACCCTAAACCTAAACCTAACTCTAAGCCAAACACTAAACCTAAACTTAACCCTAACACTAACTCTAACCCTTACCTTAACCCTAAACCTAACCCTAACCCTAAATCTATCACTAAACCTAACCTTAACCATAACACTAAACCTAACCTTAACCATAACACTAAACCTAACATTAAACGTAACTGTAAACTTAACCCTAACCCTATCCCTAATCATAACCTTAAAAATAACACTAACCATAATCCTAACCCTAACAGTAACCCAAACCCTATCTCTTAACCTAACTTTAACAGTAACCCTAACCTTCACCATAAATCTAACCCTAACACTAACCCAAACCCTAACCCTAAAATCTAACCCCAACCCTAATCCTACCCCTAACCCTAACTTTAAACCTTACCCTAATACTAAGCCTACCCAAACACTAACCCTAACACTATCCCTAACACTACCATTAAATCTACACCAAAACATAACACTAACCATAACCATAAACCTAAATCTAATGTAACCCTAATCCTAATGTCAATTCCAACTTGAAATTTAAACCTAACCCTAACACAAATCCCAAACCCAACACTCACCCTTTTTTAACACTAAGCCTCAACACTAACCCTAAACATAAACCTAAACCTAAGACTAACCCTAAACTTAATACTAACCCTAAAACTTAAGGTAACCCTAACCTTAACCCTAACCCTAACCCTAATCCTAATACTAATCTTAACACTAACCCTAATCCTAACACTAACACTAGCCCTAACCCTAACCCTAACACTAAACCTAACCCTAATCATAACCCTAACCCTAGCCCTAACCCTAACCATAAACCTAACCCTAAACCTAAACTTAACTTTAACCCTAATCCTAATCCTAAACATAACCCACACCCTCGCATAAAAGTAACCCTCACCTTAACCCTAACCCTAACTCTAACACTAACCCTAATGCTAATCCTAAACCTAATACTAAACCTAACCTTAACCCTAACCCTAACCCTAACACTGACACTAAACATAACCCTAACCCTAAAACTACACCATACACTAACCCTAACCCTAAACCTAAGCCTAATCCTATTTATAACTGTAACACTAATCCTGACACTAACCCTTCTGTTCAAGCAAACTCTAACCCTAACCAAAACACTAACCCTAACACTAATACACTAATACTAAACATATCCACTACCCTAACCCTAACTCTATAACTAACCCTAACCCTAACCCTATAGCAGCCCTAAATGGAAACCTAATCATAAACTTAATCCTAAGTGTAACCCTATCCTTAAACCTAAGCCTAAACCTAACCTAACATAAACCCTTACCCTGTCCCTAAACTAACCCTAACCCTAAACCTAACCATAACCCTAACACTAACCTTAACTCTTACCCTAACACTAACCCTAAACTTAACACTAAACCCAACCCTCACCCTAACCCTAACAACAAACCATAATTCTAACCCTAACCCTAACACTAACCCTGTCCCTAACCCTAACCCTAAAACTTATTCTAACAATAATTTCCCCAGTCCAGCTGTGCAAAAAACCGAGAGGTGACAAGCAACTGTGAAGGTTGAAGGGGGTACTGCTTTATTGAGGAACAGCAGAGGTATATATATCTAACTGATTACATACAGCTTGACTAAATCAGCATCATCCAATCATAGCATTGCTCCCCTACAGATACAGCAATCAGCCAATAAGGAGTCCCCATCATCTTGATGGCTCAGTGGTTTTGCCTCACAAACCACTCCCCCTGGCAAACTGTCAGGTGTCATCTTGACTAGATTGTGGCCTCCAACATCTCCCCCTTTTTGTTTTATTAAACAACAAGTATGTGGTTTAGGGATCGTGCCTGTCTTAGGTAGTCCAATAATACATATGGTCCTTTCCCGTCAATGGATGGTCTAACCTCAATTTTTCAGCCTCCTGGCTTAGGTTGGTACCATTGTAATTGGATCTTTCCAGTCTTTGACTACTGGCCCAATATATTTAGCCATACTTGTGGATCTTGTCCTGTTTCTAGGGCCATCATCGCCTGTTTAATGACCATAGTGGGTTCTATTTGTTGTCTGTGTAATTTACACAAACACCATAAACAACCTGCCACAAGCAGAATGAGGAGAATACAAAAATGCCACAATTCCAAGCCATTGACAGCTCCAAGTGAGAAACCCTTGGAAAAATTGTACCACTGATGATACCATTGGCAAAGACACCCTGGTACTATTAAGTGTTACAATTTGTTGTATCAATAGATTAGTTAAATTTTGAAACTTTATATTCCATGTGCCATTAAGCATGGCTTCTAGTTGTCTGGAAAGATCTGCTGCTCGAGAAATATTATCATAATGCATAGAAGTGATACACAGTCCAGGTAAGTTCTGTAAGCAGCTTAAAGCAGAGGAATCCATTAATATGTCTATTTCTTCTTGAAGTAAATCGACACTTTGGTTGAGCATCAAAATTTCGTTTCTAAGATGATAATTAATAATGTTTTGTGTTTGTAAAGCTTGCACTATTGTTGAGTTACATTATTTATTGATGCAGCAGTTTGTACAGTTTCTGTGATAGCTATCGAAGAAGCTACAGCAGCAGTAGCAGAAACAGCAACAGCTGTGATGATGGTAACTGTAATTCCAAAGTCTCGTTTGGTTTTCAGTAATACTGGAAATTCTTCTATTTTTGTCTTAACTGGCACTGGGATGAAAATAGGAATTCTGGTAATGATGGCTAAAGAAAATTGTGCAGCATTCCAGCAATTTAGTACATTATCCTGAACAGATATAATGAAATTATTAGATATAATGAAAAGGAAATTATTAGATATAATGAAAAGGAAAGGTGAAAGTAAACAAACAGGAGTTTTGTTCACATTTTAAAACAATCATTGTAAATTCTGAATTTAGGTAGATTATTTCATAGACATCAACATTTTATTAGTTTTTTGGGACACCTAGAAAAACTTGTAAGCTTAAATTTAAAGACATCTTTACTTTCATCTGTTTACACAATTTAAATTGAACTGCTTAAATCATGTGAATAAAAGAGATTTGGGTCCATTTTTTAAATTTTTCATGAGCACTCTTCATATATCTGCCAATTTTCATATCATGTGTATGACATATGGACATACACATTTACAGACATACAACACATAACACAAGTGTGCACACATAACACAATAGTAAAGGCCTTATAGCTTTTCACAGGTGAATACTCCATTGAAATTTTTAAAAACTCCACAGTTGATCAAAAATAGAACTGATCAGAAAATCATTAACCTAGATCTGTAGGATCAAAATTATAAGCTCAAACAATAAAATAGAACTCCATGAAGTGGGAGAGGGCATAATAAAATAGATATTGAAAAAAGCATTCTGGCTACCACCTGGGTTTGACTCTTCTTTTGATATTTCATCCTTCTTCCTGTAACTTGCATATGGGTTTGATGGTATTCTCACCAGTAAGCCTCAAGATTTTTTTTTAATATTTGAAATAGGCCTCAATGGTGCTCATTATTCATTAGCCTCCAGGTGTGGGAGAACCATTGTCAGAGAAGTAAGGATAGCTAAACTGGAGTTCTGGATATCAGCTGTTATGGATATGAGCCAAATCATCGTCTTTTTGGTTTGTAGAAATCTCTTTAGTTAGTCTCTCTGGAATCCAAATAGGCTGCTGTTCTTCCTGTGGAAACACACATAGAGACCCCCGGCTCCAGACAATCACTGGGTCAGGACCTTTCCATTGTCCAGTCAGAATATCTTGCCAAAGTACCTTGGGCTTATGTACATTTTTTGGACACATGTGCCTTTCTGCATCACTGAGCCCTGATAAATCCAAATTGAAAAAATTTAAAGTAAAAATGGTTATGTTAAGTTTATCTTTGGGGGATATATACCCTTTCCCAAATCCTTCTTTTTGTTTTAGTAAGTACATTTTAATAGTTTGTTGAGCTCTTTCAACTATACCTTGTCCCTGTGGATTATACGGAATTCCTGTTATATGAGTAATGCCAAATGATGAGCAAAATTGCTTAAAAGAAGTAAAAGTATAGAGAGGGCCATTATCTGTTTTTAACTGTTTTGGAATGCCCACAGTGGTAAAGTTTTGTAAACAATGAGATATAATATCTTTAGATTTTTCTCCACCATGAAGGGAGCCCATCAAATATCCAGAAGAAGTATCAAATTTAACATGCAAATCTTTTAATTTTCCAAATTCTGGCAAATGTGTGACATCCATTTGCCATATATGATTAGGTATCAGTCCTCTTGGATTGATTCCAAGATTAACTTGTGGTAAAAATGTCACACAATTTTGACATTGTTTTACTATTTGTCTAGCTTGTTCCTTAGTTACTTTAAAATGCTTTTGTAAAGTACTAACATTGACATGGAAGGATTTATGAAAATTTGTTGCTGCTTCTAGTATTGAAAAAAACATATATGTCATGTGTAGTTTTATCTGCTAAATCATTGCCTGAACTAAGGGCTCCAGGCAATCCTATATGTGCCCTGATATATCCTATGAAAAATGGATCTTCTCTGTCCCAAATTAGACTTTGTATAGTGAAAAACACAGAGAAAACTGCTGGGAGCCATTAGCCAAGTAGGTATGACAATTTCCTTGCCAGCGTACCCCATGTTGCTGACATTTTGCAGTGACATTGAATGTAGGTGACCTTGCTCAAGGACCAGGGCAGATTAGGGTGTTCCCGGTTTAAGATAATCGGGTTTAGGGCATTCCCAGTTTAGGTTCCAGGTTTAAGGTTTAAGATTATTCCTGCTGGGAATAGGGCATATCCTGCTGCCTGAGTTCCCCTTGAGTTCTCAAGGGATTCAGACAGTATTTTTTTGGGAGACAGAAGCCCAGTGGATGTGGATTTGGGCAGAGAACGTGGATTTCCCCAGAACGTGATTGTAGACGGCTGGTGTGAGATCGGGAATAAAGAGTTGCTGTTTGAATCTACAAGCTGTGTGGTGGCTCGTGATTGTGTGTCCAGCCAGACTGCGGCATTTGTGCCCAGCCAGACTGCGGCATTTGGCGGCCCGTGCGGGGAACTTCTGAAGCTTGGAGGTAAGTGAAATTGCTCGTCCCTAAGGAAGAGCAAAAGAATGGGTGACCATTTCAAAAAAAACCAGTGTGTTCTTGTTTTGATTTATCTTGTTTTTGTTTCAAGCTGCCTATCCCTAGAAATTTCTCAGGCAAACTGGAAAAAATGGTTGACTAAAGGTTTGAAGTTTGTCGGCCCTGAGGAAGAGAAAATTGATACAATGATTTTTTTATTCCGTTTTTGTTTCATTCAGTTTCGGTTTTGTTTTGTGTTATCTTATTGGGTTGCATTATCTTTATAGTAGATTAGAAATTAGTAAAAAACAAACCAAAAAGATGTTAAGTAAATTGTTAGAGGTTCAGACCATGGAGAAAGACATTTTAGATCAAGCAAAAGAGAAGGTCTCTCGAGCTAGTCAGAGGAAGAAAATTTAAAGGAAAAGGGGTTGTTAGGAAAAAGGCCACAACAGGAGGCTGTTACTAACTCCGTTTTATCACAAGAGGGCGTAATTCAACCAGCAGCCCCACCAATGGAGACAGCTGAGTGGCCCTCAAACCCCATAGTTGATAAATGGGATCCTGAGACAGGACCTCAAAGATTAGCATGCCCTGTACTTGAACAGGCAGGAGGGCAGCAAATTCACCGTGCTTTAGATTTTAAAACAGTGAAGCAGTTAAAGGAGGCTGTAACAACCTATGGTCCCCAAGCTCCCTTCACGGTAAGCATGGTCGAGTCCATTACTAACTTGGACATGACACCAGCAGATTGGGCTAGCATGTGTAAATCTGTACTAAATGGAGGACAATATTTGTTATGGAAGGTTGCCAATGAGGAATTTTGCACGGAGACAGCTAGGCGAAATGCAGCAGCTGGTTACCCTCAAAGAAATCTAGATATGTTGTTAGGAAAAGGACCTTATGAGGGTCAACGGCAACAAATTGAATATGATCCTGCTATATATGCACAAATTGCTGCAGACGCAGTTAGGGCATGGAAGACTTTACAAGGACATGGAGATTTACAAGGTCAGCTATCTAAGGTAATACAGAGAGCTAATGAAACTTACGCTGACTTTGTAGATAGGCTAATTCAAACGGCTGCCAAATTTTTTTGGGATACAGACCAAGCAATGCCATTAATAAAACAACTGGCTTATGACCAAGCAAATCGTTGCTGCAGAGAGGTTATTAGACCATGGAGACATGAAGATTTAATCATATATATTAAATTATGTAGAGATATTATTGAACAAGGGCAAGTCTTGGCAGCTGCAGTACAACAGGCTTTAGATGCCAGGCCAAAAACATGCTATGATTGTGAACAAACAGGACATTTTAAAAGGAATTGCCCCATAGGAGGAGGGTTTTACAAAAGTAGGTATCAAAGGAATAGAATACCGGGTATTTGCCCACGATGCCGTAGAGGGAGACATTGGGCTAATGAATGCCGTTCTCAAACCACCATAGAGGGTACTCCTTTATCAAAAAACGGACAAAGACCAGGTATTTATCCACGATATCATGGAGAAAGGCATCAGGCTCCATTGCCAAAAAACGGACAGGGGGGCCCAATGCTCCAGGGCCCACAACCACAAATCTACGGGACAGTGGAGGAACCCAGCAACACCATCAGGGTAGTGCCCAGGACACATTGTCCATTAAATCCCTCATCAGACAAACCCAAGGGAGGGCAGGGTTGGATGTCTGCGCCTCTGCCAGAGCAGTATTAACTCCAGAGATGGGAGTTCAAATCATTCCCACAGGAGTAAAAGGACCTCTTCCCCAAGGAACAGTAGGCTTATTATTGGGACGTAGTTCATCTACATTAAAAGGACTTATGATAAGTCCTGGGGTAATTGATCCCGATTATGTAGGTGAAATAAAAATTATAGCTAGTTCTCTAAGAGGTATATCAGTAATTTCACCTGGAGATAGAATAGCACAGTTCTTAATAATACCCAGCCTACATAATAAATTTCCTAGTCATAGTGTAGAAAGAGGTTCCAGGGGATTAGGCTCCACAGGTGTAGATTGGGCTATGTTGTCTTTAAATTTAGATTCTCGCCCAATGCTAAAACTAAATATTCAAGGTCATGAGTTTAATGGACTACTGGACACAGGAGCTGACCTTAGCATCATATCTCGTCAAGAATGGCCAAAACATTGGCCATTACAACAAGCCACTCAAACGCTTCGAGGCCTAGGAGTGGCGACTAATCCCCATAGAAGTTCTATGATATTAGATTGGAAGGATCCTGAAGGATGTGAAGGAACTATACAGCCATATGTATTGGATCATCTTCCTATAAATTTATGGGGACGAGATGTCCTAGATCAATTAGGTTTGACGTTAACAAATAACATCAATCCTAATGCGCCCACTACTAGGGCTAGACAAGGCTTTAGGAAAGAAAAAAGATTAGGAAAACAAGGGCAAGGTATAGCAGCACCAATACAAATAGATCAAGGAACAGACAGACATGGGTTGGATTTTCAGAACGGGCCACTGAGACAATCAAAATTACTTGGAAATCAGAAAGACCAGTGTGGGTTCCTCAGTGGCCCCTGACTAAAGAAAAGATATAAGTAGTCCATGATCTGGTCAAACAACAATTAGCGGAAGGACATATACAACCTTCCATATCTCCCCATAATACTCCCATTTTTGTCATCAAAAAGAAATGTGGTAAATGGAGATTATTGCAAGATTTAAGAGCCATTAATAATGAGATGGTTATTATGGAACCTGCTCAATCAGGGATTCCTCAATTGTCTGCTTTGCCAAAAACCTGGCATGTTTTAGCTATAGATATTAAAGATTGTTTTTTTTTCAATTCCAATTTATCCCGAGGATAGTCCACGTTTTGCATTTACTATCCCTGCATTAAATCATGAAGGTCCTGATCAGAGATATGAATGGAAAGTACTCCCTCAAGGGATGGCTAACAGTCCAACTATGTGTCAAATATATGTTAACAAAGCAATCCAGCCACTTAGAAATCAAAATCCTGAACTACAAATATTTCACTATATGGATGATGTATTATTGGCACATAAAGATAAAAACATATTGCTGGAATGTTATGCCACACTTACAAACTTATTAAAAAATTATAATCTAGAGATAGCAATAGACAAAGTACAATTAAATTTTCCAATTAATTATTTAGGAGTTCTATTATCCTCAACCATGGTCCGTCCACCAAAAATTCAAATACGAGTAGATCAACTCAAATCACTTAACGACTTTCAAAAGTTATTAGGAGACATAAATTGGATAAGGCCTTATCTAGGTATACCAACAGGAGAGTTGGGACCTTTATTTGATATTCTAAAAGGTCCATCAGATCCAAATTCACCCCGCATGTTAACTCCTAAAGCAAGAAAGGCATTAAAAATTATTGAAACATATATGGAAAATATACATTTGAATAGAATTGATATAAGTTTGCCTTTATTATTTATTGTACTACCAACAAAAAATATTCCTACAGGAATATTTTGGCAAGAAGGTCCATTATTGTGGATACATTTATCTTATTCTCCTAACACTATTCTTACTAAGTATCCTGAGGCTGTAGGACAATTAATACTCAAAGGAATAAAAGCAGCGAAGGGAGTGTTTGGAATTTCTCCCAATAAAATTATTACTCCACATACTATGGATCAAATTGATGAGTTAGCTAATGAGTTAAATACTTGGGCAATAATCATGTGTAAATCTAATGTTACATTTGATAATCATTTACCATCTAATCCTTTGTTGTCTTTTTGGTCTAAGCATCCTGTAGTTTTTATGATAGGAAATACCTCTGGTATATTCAGCCAATGCTATTTGTAGCATTTCAGTCATTTGTACCAAGTAAGTCCATTGGTCTTTAGGTAATGGGGTAATTATGTGAGAAATGTCATTGCCCGTCAAAGTTATACTTCTCTGTCTTCCTTGTTCAATTAATAATGCGATCTGGTCAGCATATGGCATAATATTTTTGGAGAATCTATGTTTTGTATAAATCCATTCTAAAGGAAGCTCATTCTGTCCCAGAACTGCAGTAGGATATTGAAATGTATTTAAGATATAAAGAGAAATAGGGGCTTGCAAATCTATTCTCTGAAGGAATGCATTTTTAATGCGTTGTTCTACAAAGGTCAATTCATCAGAGTCTTCTTTAGTGATTATATGAGAGCTATTAAGTGCAGAATCTCCTTGTAACAATGAAAACAAATGACTTAATTGATAAGTAGGTATCCCCAAAGAAGGTCATAACCAATTAATATCCCCTAATAATTTTTGAAAATCATTAAGTGTTTTTAAATTATCTCTCCTGATTGATAATTTTTGAGGAATTATCTTTTGTCTAGTAACTGTATATCCCAAGTAATTGATGACATCCTCCTTCTGTATCTTTTCAGGGGCAATTATTAACCCATAAGGTTGAAAATAAATTGGCAATTTTTGTAATAAGTCATCAAGTTCCTGTTTATCAGGTCCTGAAAAGAAAATATCATCCATATAATGAGAAATATATAACTGAGGCCAATTTTTACGGATAGGTTTTAATACTGCATCAACATGAATTTGACACATTGTAGGGGAATTCATCATTCCTTGGGGTAATACTTTCCATTAATACCGAAGATGAGGTCCTTTATGATTAATTTGCAGTAAAGAAAAAAGCAAAACGCTTACGATCAACAGGATGAACAGGAATGGTAAAGAAACAATCCTGTAAATTAATAACTACAATATGCCAATCTTTTGGTAACATAGCGGGAGAGGGGATTCCAGGTTGTAAAGCCCCCATGGGGTACATGGAATTATTCACTTCCCTTAAATCAGTTAATAATCTCCATTTACCAGACTTCTTTTTTTATGACAAATATAGGTGAGTTCCATGGGGATGTAGAGAATTTGATATGACCTTGTTGTAATTGTTCCTTGACCAACAGGTGAGCAGCATCTAACTTTTCTTTTGTTAAGGGCCATTGTTCAATCCATAAAGGGTCCTCGGATTTCCACATACTTTTCAGTGGCTCCATCTAGAATTGGTTAAAATTGAATATAAGCTCCCCATTGTTCTAAAATATCCCTTCCGATTATATTAAGAGGAACTTCTAGAATGTAGGGTTTTAATACAGCTATTTGTCCGTCCTCTGATTGAATAGTTATATGGTTTAAAGCTTGGCCAATACTTTGGATGGGAGCCAAGCTAACTCCCTTAATCTGACAGGGTATAATTTGATACTGAAGCTTAGACGGCCAATCTTGAGTTTTTATTATAGTAATATCAGATCCTGTATCAATTAAAGCACTAATCATTTTAGTCCCTAGCTTTACTTTTATAAGGGGTTGCATTTTAGTAATTTGTGTGGCCCCAAAAACACTTTGTGTGTCAGTACTGCCAAATCCGCCCTGCCTCTGATTAGAGGAATCCCCTATAGGGAGATAAGGTAATAAGAGAAGTTGGGCAATTCTTTCTCCTTTGGAAAAATGAACATCAGCAAGAGAAGACATTAAAATCTGAATTTCTCCTTCATAGTCTGCATCGATAATGCCTAAATGGACAGTAATACCTTTAGCATTAAGGCTGGAGCATCCTGTGAGCAAAGCAAAAGTTCCTGGAGGTAGTGGCCCAAATATTCCTGTAGGTATTCTTTTAGGCATAGCACCACCCTGGAGATCAAAATCACTTAAGGCTGGGATGTCCACGGCGGCACTATGTTGGGTTGTAGGTTGTAGGGAAAAGATTGTGGGTTGCCTCCGTTTATTTGTCCAGGGCCTGGGGTCCGGCCCGATGGACCGTTTCCCTGGACTGCAAGAGTGGCTGCATTTTTTGTTCTACATTCTCGAGCCCAATGTTTACCCTTTTTGCACTTAGGACATATTCCGGGTCCCCTAGTTTCCTTATCATTCTTTCGCTTACAATTTTTCCTCAGATGTCCAGTCTGGCCACACCCAAAACACTTCATGTTAGCCAAATTTCGATTAGTATTCTGCAAAGCATGCCATGTAGAGGCCATGGTTTCAGCAAATAATTGCATCTTTCTTGATTCTGATGTTATATCTTTGCACACCTTTAAGTATGTATGAATATCTCCTGTATCTTTAATCGGTAAAATGGCTCGTCTACAATCTTCATTAGCATTTTCATAAGCCAGCAAATGTAGTAATTGTTGCCTGGCAGCCTCTCCTACCACGGTTCATTCAATTGTCAATTTTAATCTAGATAAAAATTCTACATAAGGTTCGTTGGGTTTTTGTGAAACTTTTGTAAATGAGCCATAATGTTCTCCAGTAGGTCTAATTTTGTCCCAAGCTTCTAAAGCTATTTCTTTCAATTGCTCATGAATCTCAGGAGGAATATTAATTTGATGTTGAATGTCATCATACATACCAGTGCCAGATAACATAGGGTATCCTATGGCACGAATAACAGGGTTTTGACTGTTACCATTTTCTCTAGCCTTAGTGGCACATCCTTCTAAAAACCACATGTGCCATTGAAGATATTCAGGTTCCTGTAGAAGAGCATGGCCCACAATCTTCCAATCCTCAGGAGCAAAATTATTATAATGAGTAGCAAAAGCATTAAGCAATGCTTTTACATAATGGGATTGAGGTCCGTACATTGTCACTGCCTTTTTTAATCTGCTAATATGATCAATATCAATCCCCTCATACCGAGGTGGCTGTGCCATTCCATTAGCTGGATCAGGCCTGATTATAGAAAAAGCAAAGAAGGGAGTTTCGTCCTCATCATCAGAAGGTTCTGAGTCCATTTCCTGGACAGCCTTTAAAGAAGCTGCCAAAAAAGGATTGGTGGCCGGAGGGGCAGAGGGCCTGGTTCCCGATAAAGGCTTAGGGTCCATTTTAGCTTCTAATTTATTAAGACGTCCCAGAACCTCCTCCATAACAAGTTTGAATTGCTCCAGAACAGAGCAATCATCAATCGTCGTTTTTACTTTCGTTTTCTTTTCTGTAGCATTACCAATTAAATCAGCAGAATTTTGTGAAGAGTTATGAGTCAATTGTTGCGTATCTTCTACTACCTCTTCTTTTTCACTAATATCCAGAGGGAGATCTAGAATAGAGGGAGCTAGCTCCTTTTGTAAATTGCCAATCAACCTTTCTTCCTCCATAGCTTTAAACATTGTATATAAAATAGACCAGATAGACCAAAACCGAATTGGAATTTTTTCACCTTGCCTCATGGCATTTTCAACATTGTGACCGACCCGTTTCCAATTATCTACATCCATAGATCCTTCCTCCGGGAACCAGGGATTCCATTCCCTGACCACCTTAAGACACATCTCTATATCAGAATGGGAAATATTAATACCATAGACAGCAAGTGAATGCCTAATAATACGTAAAAAAGGAGAAGATGAAGATTGTCCCATCACCCTGTAATATAAAGAAAAAGAACTTACCCTTCCTGTCAATCCAGCAGGGTCCCTGTTCGGGCGCCAATTGTGAATGTCTAGAGCATTCGGGTCCCTGGGTAAGGGTCGCGAAATAAGCAGGACACAGGGGATGCAGAGCAAAGGCAGCAATTGCAACTGCATGCTGAGGTTTATTTGCAAGTTCCTTTTATCTACTTCTTCTAACAAAGCAAGCAATTCTTCAATATCACATTACCCACATTGCCCAAATACCATGCCTCAGCGGATACACAGAGCTAAATTCAGATCGTTCCTGTTTATTTGATAAGTACCCTCTTAAAGTTCTTTGTAGACATTATCTAATCCCCTGAGGATGCATTTGTTTCTTTAGAATGTACTGTTCCCAGGATAAGTATGCAGGAAGCTTCTTCCTCTTGGCAAAACCATGCAGAACTTGTGACTT
The DNA here is from genome assembly GCF_047511675.1 of Marmota flaviventris. Lineage (NCBI taxonomy): Eukaryota > Metazoa > Chordata > Mammalia > Rodentia > Sciuridae > Marmota > Marmota flaviventris. Next base: position 110,393 of record NW_027288077.1, on the reverse strand, counting down.
GCGATAAGGGGAAGAGAACTTTTCCTCCTCCTAACTGAGGTTTGCCTCAGCTGACCTAAATCACAACCACAGCTCTTGCAAAATGTCAGGCCTGAGGGAGCTAAACTCTGCACACTCAAACCCCAACAGCTAACCAAAACACTAACCTTATTAACAGTCCTTACCCTTGCCATCATTCTAGATCTAACCCTATCGAAAACCTTAACACTAACTCTGCCTCTTATACTGACCCTACCACTAATCCTAGGTCTAATCCTAACCCTAACCCTAACCCAAACCTACTGTAATCCCATTTCTAGACCTAATCCTGAACCTAACTCTCAACCTAGCCCTAACCATAGCTCAGAACCTAACTCTTACTCTAAAATTAACACTATCCTAACCCTATTTCTAACCCTCACACTAATCCTAACTCAAGACTTAATCCTAACCATAACCCTAGCCCTAACCTTAAGTCTAACTGTATAATTACCCTAAACATAACCCTTACCCTAATGCTAACCCTAGGCCTAACCCTAAACATATCACTATCCCCAAACCTATCAATTACCCTAAACTGACCCTGAACCCTAGACCTAATTCAATCATTACCCTAACCCTAACTCTATTGTTAATTCGAGACCTAACCCTAACCTCAAACCTAAAACAAACCCTAACACTGATACTGACCCTAATAATTCCCTTAGCTGTGAACCTCACTCTTACCCTATACCTAACCATTACACTAGACCTAGCCATAAACCTAACCCTAAAACTTTCCCTAAGCATAACCCTAGACCTGATATTAGCCCTAGCCATGATTCTAACCTTAAACCTAACACAAACTCTAGCTCTTATCCTAGCCCTAATCGTAGCCTTAATTATGATCCTAACCGTAACCCTAGGCCTAAACCTAACACTAACCTTAGCTCTAATCTTAGACCTAATTTAGCCCTATCCCTAACCTTAACCCTAACCCTAGCCCAAAGACTAACTATAACTCTCACCTTAGTCCTAACCCTAGTTCTAACCCTATACTTTACTGGAACCGTAGTCCTAGCCCAAACCATTGGTTTAACACTAGCCCTATTCATAGCCCTATTAGCAACTGTAGATCTAACCCTAAATCTAAATCTAATGCTAAAACTTAGCCTAAACCTAAACCTAACACTAGCCCTAACCCTAAGACTAATCCTAAAACCAGCATTAACCCTAGAAAACCAAGCCATTCACCTAACCCTAACCCTTAACATAAACTAAGCCCTACCCTACACCTAGCTGTAACTCTAGCCCTAATTCGAGTTTTATGCCAAACCCTAAAACTAACCCTGATCCTGACTCTAACTTAACACTAACCCTAGCTCTAAACATCACCCTAATCCTAAACCTAAACGTAACAATAGACTTAGCCCTAAACTTAACCCTAAAATTACCCCTAATCGTAACCCTGGTACTTACATTAGCTGTAACCCTAACACTAGCCCTATCTTAACCCAAGACCTAGCCTTATTCCAAGCCCTATCCCTAGATTTACACCTAAACCTAACCCTATCACTAATTGTAACTATAACCCTAGCCATAACTCTAGATTTAACCCTAAGCCTAACCCTATCAATAATCATAACAATAACACTAGCCGTACCCCTATCTCTAACCCTATTCATTACCCTAACCATAACCCTAAACCTAATGCTAAATCTGGGCCTAAACCTAATCCTATCCCTAATCCTAACCCTATCCATTACCCTAAACCTAAACTGAAACTTAAACTTAACACTGTCTTTACCCTAATTCTTACTATAATGCTAATGTTAGCCCTAACATTAAACCTTAACCTATCCAAAACACTAATTGTGACCCTTACCCTAATAGTACCCTTAGCTCTAAACCTTACCGTAACCCTAAACCTAAACCTTACATTAGAAGTAGACATAAATGTAACCCTAAAACTATTTTTAACCATAACACTATACCTGATATTTGCCCTAGCCCTAAATCTAGGCTAACCCTATCCCGAACCATAACCGAAGACTTAACCCTAATTCAAATCCTCGCCCTAGCACTAAACCTACCTATAATCTCATCCTGTACCCTAAAACTAACCATAACCTTAAACCTAACCCTAACCCTTTCCCTAAACCTAGGCCTAACACAAAGCTTAGTGCTAATTCTAGCCTTTATTTAACCCTATCCTAACCCTAAACACTAACTCTAACTATTGCCCTAGCCCTAGCCCTAGTTCTATCCTTAGCCTTAATCCCAACTTTATATCTAAGCCTAAGTCTAAATCTAAACCTAACTCTAATTTAATTGTAACAATAAGCCTAAAGCAAACCCTAACACTACCCCTAACCATAATGCTAATCCTAAAACTTGCCTTATCTCTAGCTCTAGCCATAAACCAAAACCAAGCCATAGCCCTAATCCTAACCCTTAACCTAAACCAAACCTTATCCCTACAACTAGCCCTAAAACTAACTCTAAAACTAACCCTGACCCTGACACTAATCCTAGCTTTAAACATCACCCTAACCTTAAATTAACTCTACCACAAAACCTTGCCTTAACCTAACCCTAAAACTAGCCTAAATTGTAACCCTAATTCATACATTACTCATTTTCCTAACCCTAGTTTGTACCCTAACACAAATCCTACCTGTAATCAGATCCCTTACCCTAGCTTTAACACTAATCTTAATGCAAACACTAGCCCTAATCCTAACCCTAAACCCAGCCCTAACCCTAGCTCTTACACTATCCCTTACCCCTAAGCCAAACCCTAACCCAAATGCTAATCCTAGGCCTAACCCTAATTCTTAGCCTAAATTAAACTCTAACCAAATTACAAGTCCTAAACCTAGCCCTCATTCTAGCTCTAACCCTAATCCTGACCCTTATTCTGACCCTAAAATTAACCCTAGGTATAAACCTGACCCTAACCCTAAACAAAACCCTAACATTTAGCTATGCAGTAACCCTATGTCTATACTTAAGCCTAACACTAGACTTAGACCCAAAGCTAATCCTAAATATAGCTAAATTCTAGCTCTAGACCTAAATTAAAATCTAGCCCTAGCCCTAAAATAATTCTTAATCCAAACCAAATATTTACCCTACCCCTAGATCTAACCCTAGTGATAATTTTGGCTTTAACCCTAACTCTTACACAAATCATACCCATGAACACTGACACTTACCCTAACACTAACCCTAGCTCTAAACATCACACTAATGCTAACCCTAACACTTACACTTGACCTATCCCAAACTTAACCCCAAAACTATCCCTAATCATAACCCAAGTTCATAATTAGCTGTAGCCCTAACCCTAGATCTAACCTAACCCAAAATTTGGACCCAATCTGAGTGCTAACCCTACCTTTAATCCTAACCCTAACCCTAGCCCTAACACAAACTCTAACCCTAGCCTTAACCCTAGCACTAACACTAGCTCTTACACTATCCATTAACTTAAGCCAAACCCCAAACCTAATGCTAACCCTAGGCCTAAAACAAATCCATAGCCTAACACAAACCCTAACACTACTACTACTACTACTGCTACTAGTCCTAACCCAAACCCAAACCCTAACCCTGACCCTTATTCTGACCTTAACACTAACCCTAGGTCTCAACCTGACCCTAACCCAAATCCGAATCTTAACCCTGCCCTACCAGTAATCCTATACCTAAACCTAAACCTAACACTAGCCCTAGACCTAAACCTAATCCTAAATCTAGGCATAACTCTAGCCCTAGATGAAAACAACAACCTAGCTTTAGCCCTAACAATAACCTTAACCTAACCCAAACACTAATCCTACACTAGACCTAACACAAGTCCCAACTATGACACTAACCCCCCCCCAAAAAAATCTAATCTGAACACTGACCCTGACCCTAACATAAACCTAGCTCCAAAGCTGACCCTAACAAAAAATCTAATCCTAACACTAGACCTAGCCATAACCTTAACCCTAAAAATAGCCCTAATCCTAACCCTAGTTCTTACATTACCTATGGTGCTAACCATAGGCCTAAACAAGCACAAAACCTAGCTCCAAACCTAGGCCTAAACCTGGCCCTAAAGTAACCCTAAACCTAACCCTAACCCTAACCTTAATCCTAACTCTAATATTGGACTTAACCCTAGCTCAAAGCTTAACCTTTTCCCTAAACATAACCCTAGCCCTATCCCAAACTCTAACCTAACCCTAGCCCTAATCCTAAACTTAACCATAGCACTAACCATAGCTCTAACTCTATCCACTACCCTAAACATAGCCCTAATCCTAACCATAATCCTAGCCCTAACACTAGCTCTAAACCTATTCATTACCCTAACCCTAACCCTAACCCTAATGCTAACCCTAGGACTAACACTAACCCTATCTCAATCCCTAAACCTTTTCATTACCCTAAATTTAATCTGAATCCTATTCCTAACCCAATCAATTACCCTAACCCTAACTCTAATCTTAATGCTAATTTGAGCCCTAAACCTAAACTTTAACCTAAAACAAACCCTTTGCCATACCCTGACCCTGATAAAACAACTAGCTCTAAACTTCAACTTTACCCTAAATCTAACACTTACAATAGACCTAACCATAAACATAACTCTCAATCTATCCCTAACCATAAGACTAGACCTGACATTAGCCTTAGCCCTAATCCTAGCCCTAATCCTAATATGAACCCTAACTCTTATCCTAGGCCTAAACCTAGGCTTAATCATAGCCTTAACCCTAATTCTAACCCTTTCCATAGCCCTAAACCTAGCTATAAACCCATCACTTACCCCAAGTCTAACCCAAACCTAACACTAACACTAATCCTAGCCCTAATCATAAATCTGACCCTAACCCTAGCCTTAAGACTAACTATAACTCTCACCCTAGCCCTATCCCTAATTCTAGCCCTATCACTTACCATTACCCTAATCCAAGCCCTAGGCCTAGAATAACCCTAGCCCTAACTTTCACCTTGCCCTAACCCTAGATCAAAGCCTAAACCGAATGCTAACACTAGCCCTAAGCCTAACACTAATCCTAAAACTAGCCCTAACATTAGGCTTAGCCCTAAAACAAAAGTGAGCCATAATCCTAACCCTAAACCTTAACCTAAACCAAACCCTAACCCTACATATAGCCCTAATTATAGCTCTAATTTGAGTACTAACCCTAACGCTAAAATTACCCCTGAACCTGAATCTGACCCTAACAATAACTCTAGCTCTAAACATCACCGTAACCCTAAAGCTAAACCTAAAACTAGAACTTCTCCTAACTGTAAGACTAAAACTAATCATACCCCTAGTTCGTACATTAGCCATAAAACTAAACCTAATGCTAAACAAAACCTAGCCCTAATTGAGATCTAACCCCAGCTTTAACCCTAACCTAAGCCTAACATTAGCCATAACCCTAACCCTAACTATAGCCCTAACCCTAGCTCTAACCCTATCCCTTACCTTAAGTCAAAACCTAACCCTAATGCTTACCCTAGTCATAGCCCTAATTTATAGCCTAACCCAAATCCTAACCCTATTACTAGTTCTAACCCTAGCCTTTATTCTAGTTATAACCATAACCAAAACCCTAACCTTAACCCTGACCATTATTGTGACCCTAATCCTAAACCAAACCCTAACCTAGTCCTACCCATAACCCTATACATAAACCTAACCCTAATACTTTTCCTAGACATAAATCTAATCCTAAACCTAGCCATATCTGTAAATCAGGACCTAAATAAATCCTAGCCCTAGCCCTAATGATTATCCTTAACCTAACCCAAACAAAAAATGTACCTATAGACCTAACCTAGACTTAATTCTGGGTCTAACCCAAACCCTAACCGTAAATCAAAAACTGACCACGACACTAACACTAACCCTAGATTTATAACTTACCTAACCTGAAACCTAAACATCACACTGGACCTAGCTATAACCCTAACCCTTACATTACCACAGCACTAACACTAGCCCTAAACCTAACACAAAACCTAGTCCTAATCCTAGACCTAAACCTAGCCCTAAGCATACCCCTAACCTAACCCTCGACATAACGCTAACCCTAAGCCTCGCCTCCAACTTATCTCTAGCTAAAACTCTAACACTAATCCTCACCTTACACCTAACGCTAGCTAAAACCCTAACCATAACCCTCAACATAATCCAAGCCCTATCCCTAACCCTAACTCTAACCCTAGCCCTAATCATAACATTAACACTAGCCCTAATACTATCTCTAAAATTACCCATTACCCTAACCCTAAACCTAACCCTAATGATAACCCTAGCTCCAACCCTAACCGTAAATCTAATCCTAGACCTAACCTTAAACTTAACCCCCATCACAGCCCTAACTATAGATCAAACCCTAAACCTTACTCTAACCCTAACCCTAGTCCAAACTCTAACCCTAACCCTAGCCCCAATCCAAGACCAAACCCTAGCTTTAACCCTAAACCTAACCCTAACACTAGCCCTAACCTAACCCTAACACTAAACTTAGCCCTAACCCTAGCTCTAACCTATCGCTTACCCTAAGCTAACCCTAAACCTAGTGCTAACTCTGGTCCTAACCCTAATCTTTATCCTAACCCAAACCCTAACCCTACTACTACCCTAAACCTAACCCTCATTCTAGCTCCAACCATAACCTAAACCTAATTCTAACCTTGACACTTATTCTGACCCTAACATTAACCATAGGTATAAACCTGACCCTAATGCTAAATCGAACCCTAACACTAGCACTAGCACTAAACCTATACATAAACCTAACCCTAACACTAAACCTAACCTTAATTTTAAATCTAACCCTAGACATAACACTAAACCTAACCCTCATTCTAGCACTAACCCTAGCTCAAATTCTAACCCATACCCTAAACCTAACCCAAACCTTAACCCTAGCCCTAACCATAAACATAACACTAGCCCTAATCCTAACCAAAACCATAGCCCTAACACTAGCTCTAACACTATCCTTTACCCTAAACATAACCCTAACCCAAATGCTAAACCTAGGCCTAACCCTAACCCTATCACTATCCCTAATACCACCCATTACCCTAATCTGAACCCAAATGTTAAACCTAACCCTAACCCTAACTCTAACCCTAATGCTAATTAGAGCCCTAACCCTAAACCTTATCTTAATCCAAACCCAAAGCCTGACCCTGACCCTAAAAATACATGTAACTCTAATCTTGACCCTTACCCTAAACCTAACCCCTTACACTAGACCTAGCCATGAACCTAACCCTACAAGTATCCCTATATGTAACCCTAAACCTGACATTATCCCTAGCCTTAAAACTTGCCCTAACCCTAAAACAAACCCTAGCCCTCATCCTAGCCCTAAACATATCCTTAATCCTAACCCAAACCTAACCGTAGCCCTAAACCTAATTCTAATCATTGCCCTAGCCCAACCCTAAACAGCCCTAATCCTAGTCTTAAACATAACACTAAGCCTAGACGTATACCTAGCCCTAATTTAGCCCTAACCCTAACCCTAACACTAGCTCTAAGACTAACTCTAACTCTTGCTCTAGCCCTGTTCCTAGTTCTAACACTATCCCTTACCATAACCCAAACACTAGCCCTAACCATAGCCCTAACCCTATCGATAGTCCTAACTCTAGAATTAACCATAACTCTAAATCTACCCCTAAGCCTAAACTCACCCTAACACTAGCAACAACACTAATGCTAATCATAAAACTACCCTTAACTTGAGCATTAGCCCTAAAACAAACCGAGCCATAGCACTGACCCTAACCCTTACCCTAAACCAAACCCTAGCCCTATATCTAGCCCTAAGACTACCCCTAATTTTAGTCCTATCCCTAACCCTAAATCTAAAGCTGACCTTGATACTGACCCTAACACTAACCCTAGCTCAAAACTTTACACTATACTTAAACCTAAAGCTAAAACTAGACTTAGCCCTAACCCTAAAACTAGCCCTAACCATAACCCTAGTTCATATATTAGCCATATCTCTAAAACTAGCCCTAATGTAACCCAAAACCTAGCCCTAATCCAAGACCCAACCCTAGCTTTAACCCTAATTCTAACCCTAAACTCAGCCCTAACCCTTACCCTAAATATAACCCTAACTTTAATCCTTGCACTAACCCTAAACTAACTTAAACCTAGCCAAAAACCTAAGCATAACCCTAGCCCTAACCCTAGGTCTAACCTTATCCATTACCTTAACCCTAGCCCTAAACCTAGGTCTAACCCCAACACTAACCCTAATCCTAACCTATCCATCACCCTAAACATAAACCTGGATCCTAAACCTAACCATATCCATTACCCTAACTCTAACCCTAAACCTAATGCTAATTCAAAACCTAACTCTAAACCTAAACCTAAACCAAACACTAAACCTGACCTTGAATCTAATACTGAACCTAATCCTCATTCTAAACCATACACTATACCTAGCCATAACATTTTCTCTAAAACTGTTCCTAAACAAAACCCTAGACCAGACATTAGACCTAGTTCTAATGCTAGCCCTAAACCTAACACAAACCCTAGCCCTAATCCTAGGCCTAACACTAGCCTTAATTCTAACCCTAAACGTATCCCTAGCCCTAACAATAATTTTATCTCTGTCCCTAGCCCTAAATCTAGCGGTAACATCATACCTTACTTTAACTTAACCCTATACCTAATCCTAGACCTAAACCTAGGCCTAACTCTAAAACTAAATCTAGCCCTAATCCTAGCCCTAATTTAGCCCTACCTTAACTGTAACACTAACTCTAGCCCTGAGAATAACTTTAACTCTCACCCTAGCCCTGTTAATTATTCTAAAACTATCCATTACCACAAGGCAAAACCTAGCCCTAAACCTAGCCCAAACCAGATCTGTAACCTTTGCACTAGCCCTAACCCAAGATCTAATGTAACTCTAAATCTAACCCTAACCCTAAGCCTAAACCTCACCCTAACACTAGCCATAACACTAACGCTAGTCCTAAAACTAGCCCTTACCCTAACCCTAGCACTAAAACAAAACCAAACCATAGCCCTAAAGGTAACCCTTAACCTAAACCAAACCCTAATTCTACACCTAACCCTAACCCTAGCCCATCAACTAACTCTGATCCGATCTCAGATCCTAAGACTAGTCCTAGCTCTAAACATAACCCTAACCCTAACCTTAACCCTAAACCTAACCCTACACCTAAACATAACACTAGACCTAGACATAACACTAACCCTAAAACTAGCCCTAATTGTAACCCTGGTTCTTATATTAGCCTTAGCCCTAAGGGTAACACAAAACCTAGCCCTAATCTGAGACCTAACCCTAGCTTTAACCCTAACCCTACCCTAAGCCTAGCCCTAACCCTAGTGCTAATCCTATCCCTTACCTTAAGCCAAACTCTAACTCTAAACCTACACTAGTCCTAAACCTAATCCTTAGCCTTTTCCAAATCCTACATCTATTACTGGTTTTAATCCTAGCCCTCATTCTTGCTCTAAACCAAACTCAAACCATAACCATAACCCTGACCTCTATTCTGAACCTAACAATAACCGTAAGTCCTAAACCTGACACTTACCCTAAACCAAAAGCTAACACTAGTGCTACTGGTAACCTTATACCTAAATCTAACCCTAACACTAGACCTAGACCTAAACCTAATAATTAATCTAGCTATAACTCTAGCCATAGCCATATAAAAACCTAGCCCTAGCCCTAATCATAACCCTTAACCTAACCCAAACACTAACATACACCTAGACCTATCAATAGTCCTAATCCTGGCCCTAAACATAAACATAACCCTAACCCAAGCACTAAACCTTACGCTAACACAAACCGTTCTTTAAACCTTATCCTAACCAAAAACCTAACCCTAACACTGGGCCAAGCCATAACCCTAACCCTAAAACTAGACATAACCATAGGCCAATCCCTAGCTCTAACTCTATCTATTATGCTAACCCTACCCTAACCCTAATGCTAATCCTAACCCTAAGCCTAACCCTGCTCTAACCTTAAAGCTCACCCTAATCCAAACACTACCGTAATCTCTAACCCTTAAAATTAACCTAACACTAACATAACCATTGGCATAAACCAAACCCTAACAATAATCGTAGCCTAATACTAACCTTAACCCTAGCCGTAACACTAGTTCTAACCCTACTCATTACCCTATCTCAAAATCTATACTTAACCCTAATGATAACCCTAGCCCTAACCCTAAATCTACCCTAACCCTAGACATAACTGTAAACATAACCCTTGCCATTCCAACCCTAGATCAATCCTAACCATTACCCTAAATCTAACACTAAACCTAATCTTAACCCTAAACCTAACTCTAAACCTAAACTAACACTAACCCTAGCCCTAACCCTAACACTAACTCAACATCTAACCCTATCCAATACCTAAGCCTAATGATTACCCTAGGCCTAACCCTAACACTAATACTGACACTCCCGTAACTCTAACCTAGACCTAACACTCGCCCTAGTGTTAACCCTAGCTCAAACCCGAAATGGTACCCTAAACCTAACCCTAATCCTATTGCCTAGGCCTAACCCTAAACCTAACCCTAATTCTAGCTTTAATAGTAACCATAACCCTAGCCCTAACCCTAAGCACAACCATAACCCTAATGGTAACCCTAGGCCAAACCCTAACCCTATTGCTTACTCTAACCCTATCAATTACCCTAAAGCTAACCTGATCCCTAAATCTAACCCTATCATTACCCTATCTCTAACCCTAAAGCTAATTTTAGCCCTAACCCTAAACCTTAACCTTAACCTAAAACAAACCCCAAACCTGACCCTAACCCTAATAATACCCCTAGGTCTAAATCTGACAATTACCCTAAACCTAACCCTTAGACTAGACCTAGCCATAAACCTAACCCTAAATCTATCCCTAACCATAACCCTAGAAACTGACACTAGCCCTAGCCCTAATTCTTGCCATAAACCCTCAAACTAACCCTACCCATAAACCTAGCCATTTTACTAACTCAAACCATAACCCTAGTCCTAACCATAAATTTTAACCTTAGAATTAGCCCTAAAACTAGCTATAACCCTATTCCTACCCCTAAAACTAATCCTATTCCTAAACTTAAACCTAAGCCTAACACTATGCCTAATTCTAACGCGAACCCTAGACCTAATCCTAGCTGTAATTTAGCCCTAAGCCTAACCTAACCCTAGCCATAAGAATAACTATAACCCTCGACCTTGCCCTATTCCTAGTTCTAACCATATCCCTTACCATAACCCTAACACTTGCCCTAACTTTAGCCCTAACACTAGCCCTAGTCCTAATCCTACATCTAAATCAAACCTAAGTCTAATGCAAACCCTAAACCTCTCATTAACAGAAGCCATAACACTAAGGCTAATCCTTAAACTAGCCCAAACCTAGCCCTAGCCCTAAAACAAAATCGAGCCATAACTCTAACCATAAACTTTAGCCTAAACCAAACCCTAACCCTACACCTAGCCTAAACCTATCTCTAATTTGAGGCCTAACCCTAACCCTAAATCTAACCCTGAACCTGACTCTGACCCTAACACTAACCCTAGCTCTAAACATCACCTGAAACTTAAACCTAAACCCTAACACTAGAACTAGCCCTAACCCTAGGCCTAAAACTAGCCCTAATCATAACCCTAATTCTCACATTAGCTTTAGCCTTAACCCTAGCCCTAACCTAACCCCAAAGCCAGCCTTAATCAGAGCCCTAACACTAGATTTAACCCTAAACATAACCCTAATCCTAGCCCTAACACTTACCCTTAACTTAACCCTGACTCTAACCCTTGCCATAAACCAAAACCTAACTATAACTGTAGCCTTAATCCTAACCATAACCCTAGAACTAACCCTAGCTATAACCCTATCCATTACCCTAACCCTAAGCCTAAACCTGATGCTAACCCTAGGATAACCATAACCTTATTCATATCCCAAACCCTAACTCTACTCTATTACTATTCCAAACCCTAGCCCTCATTCTAGCTCTAAATTTAACCCCAAATATAACCCTAACCCTGACCCTTATTCTGACCCTAACACTAACCCTAGTTTTAATGCTGACCCTAACCCTAAACCAAAACCTAACACTAGCCCTACTGGTAACCTTATACCTAAACCTAACACTAACACTAGCACAAGACATTAACGTAATCCTAAATATAGTCATAACCCTAGCCCTAGCCCTAACAATAACCCTTAACCTAAACTAAACACTAAACCTACCCCTTGACATAACTCTAGTCCTAATTTTGGCTCTAACCCTAAACCTAACCCTAACTCGAAACCTAACCCTTACCCTAACACATACACAAAATCTAAGCCTTGTGCTAACCCCAAAGGTAACCCTAACACTAGACTAACCCTAAAACTAGCCATAACCATAACCCTAGCTTTTATATTATCCATACACCTAACACTAGCCATAAACCTCACACAAAACCTAGCCCTAATCCTAGCCCTAAACCTAACCCTAAGCATAACCCAAAACCTAAACTAACCCTCTCCTTAGCCCTAACACTAGCTCAACTCAAAGCCTAAACCTTACCTTAAGCGTAAACCTAGCACAACCCTAAACCTCACCCTAAACCTAGCCCTAATTCAAACTGTAACCATAGCACAATATTAGCTCTAACTCTATCTATTACTATAACCATAACCCTAAACCTAATGCTAACCCTAGCCCTAAACCTAATCCTAACCCTACAATAGCCTTGATTCTAACCTTAACACTTGCCCTAGTTTATCCTTGGCTCAATCCCTAACCCTTATCATTAACCTAACCCTAACACTAACCCAAAGCCTAACCCTAACCCTTACCTAAACCCTAGCCCTAATCCTAACCATAACTCTATCTCTAACCTTAGCTAAAACTGTATCCATTACCCTAACAATAACCCTTACCCTAATTCTAACCTTAGGTCTAAACCTAACTCAAGACCTAATCCTAAACACACTCTAGCCCTAAACTTAACTCTAAATGTATCCATTACTCTAAACATAAACCTTTCCCTAATACTAACCCTAGGCCTAACCCTAACCTTATTTCTAACCCCCAACCCTATCAATTACCCTTAACCTAACCTGAGCCATAAACTTAACCCTATCATTACCCTAACCCTAACCCTAACTCTAATGCTAATTCACTCCCTAACCATATACTCAAACCTAAACCAAATCATAAACCTGACCCTTACCCTAATAATTCCCCTACCTCTAAACCTGACTCTTACCCTAAACCTAAAACTTACACTAGACCTAGCCAAAAATCTAACCCTAATACTCTCCCTAACCATAACCTAGAGATGAGATAAGCCTAGCCATAATCTTAGCTTAATCCTAACACAAACCCTAACACTTATTTAGCCCAAAACATAGCCTTAATCATAACCCTAACCCTAGGCCTACCCTAACACTAACCCTAGTCCTAATTTAGCCCTATCCCTTATCCTAACACCTAATATAGCCCTAAGACTAAGTCTAAATCTCACCCTAGCCCTAAACCTAGTTCTAAACCTATCCCTAACTAGAACTGTAATCCTAGCCCTAACAATAGGCCTAGCCCTTTCCTTAGTCCTAGCCCTAACCCTAGATCTAACCCTAACCCTAACCCTAACCCTAAAACTAAACCTAAAACTAGCCCTAACCCCTAACCCTAACTCTACAACTAAATCTAGCCCTAACTCTAGACCTAGACCCAAAACTGAGCCTTAGGCCTAACCTTAACCTTAACCTTAACCTAAACCAAAACCTAACCCTATATTTAGCCCTAAACCTAGCCCTAATTCGAGGTTAAGCCAAACCCTAAAACAATCCCTGAACCTAACTCTGACCATAATACTAAAACCTAGCTTTAAACATCACAATAACCCTAAACCTAAACCTAACAGTAGACATAGCCCTAACCCTATCCCTAAAACTAGCCCTAATTGTAACCCTAGTACTTACTTTAGATGTAAGCCTAACTGTAGCCCTAACTTAGCCCAAAACCTAGCCCTAATCCGAGTCCTAACCCGAGAATTAACCTAATCCAAACCTTAACCCTAACATTAGCACTAATAATAACCATAACCCTAGCCCTAACCCTAGCTCTAACCTTATCCATTACCCTAAACATTAATCTGAAACATATATCTAACCCTATAATTACCCTAACACTAACTATCCCTAACTTAACTTTACACACTTAATCAGGTCTCATAATGCATTGTATTGTTTCTTTCTTGTTGAAGTAGCCCCAAGATGAAGCATGCAAAAACAAATTTTTCCAAGAGAACAATATTAAAAAAACAATAAATACCCATTTACTGAAATATCTAACCAAATTAATTAGTCAGATATCTTTGATACTGCACAGAATTCATCTGTTTGCTGTCCCCACTATGCAGCACAATTTTGGTACTCCTAGGATCAATTGTTCTCTAAATAGTTTAGGGATAAGGTTAGGTTTAGGGTTGGGTTAGAGTTAGGGTTAGGGTTAGTTTGGGGCCAATTTCTTTGATAGTGGGCATGATTCATCTTTTACGTAGTCTAACTATGCTCCCCAAGTTTGGGACTTATAAGTACAAGTGTTCACTATAGGCATAGTTTGTATTTTCAGGTATCACTGCATTTTGACATATATGGGTGAATGGAAATCTAGGTGAAAACCAAATAGAGTTTTTGCTAGAAACTTCACACACTCAATCATTTCTCCATGAGCATTGTCTGGTTTATTTCTTGTAGAAGAATCCCCAAACTGAAGCACAAGAAAACAAGTTGATCAAAGAGCACTCTATAAGTAAACAGGGAAATACCAGTTACTGAAATTCCTCACCCAATTGTTTGGTAAGATTTTTTTTTTGATAAAACACAGGAAATCATCTGTTTGTTAGCCCACTAGGCTCCCCAAGTTTTGGACTCCAAGTACCAATGGCTCTCTAAGCAGGTTAGTGTAAGGGTTAGAGTTTGTTTCTCAGTTTTAGGGTTAGGGTTAGGGTTAGAATTAGTGTTAAGGTTAGACTAAGTGGTACAGTTAGGGTAAGGGTTAGGTTAGTGATAGGATAGGGTTAGGGTTAGGTTTAGCGTAAGAGTTAGGGTTAGTGTTATAGTTAGGGTAAGAGGTAGGTTAGGGTTAGGGTTAGGGTGTTACCATTAGGGTTAGGGTTAGCGTTAGGGTTAGTGTTAGGGTTAATGTTAGGGTTAGATTTAGGGTTAGTTTTACCATTAGGGTTAGGGTTAGGGTAGCGTTAGGGTTAATGTTAGGCTCAGAGTTAGGGTTAGGGTTAGGGTTAGGTTTAGGGATAGAGTTAGAGTTGGGGTTAGTGTTAGGGTTAGGGATTAGTGTTCGGGTTAATGTTAGGGTAAGGTTAGTGATAGGGATAGAGTTAGGGATGGTGTTAGGGGTAGTATTACTCTTAGGGTTATGTTTAGTGTTAGGGTTAGGGTTATGGTTAGGGTAGGGTTAGTTTTGGGGTAAGTGTTAGGGTTAGGGTTAGTGGTAGGGTTAGGATTGGGGATAGGTTTAAAGTACGTGTTAGGGTTAGTGATAGGGTAAGTGTTAGGTTTACAAATAGGTTTAGCGTTAGGGTAAGGTTAGAGTTAGGCTTAGGGTTAGGGTTAGTGTTAGTATTAGGGTTAGGGTTAGGTTTGGGGTGAGATTTAGGATTAGTGTTAGGTTTAGGGGTACGTTTAAAAGTAGTGATAGTGTTAGGGTTACATTAGGGTTAGCGTTAGAATTTGTGGTAGGGTTAGGGTTAGTGTTAGTGTTAGGGTTAGGGTTAGGGTAAGGTTTACTGTTACAGTTAGTGTTTGGGTTAGGGTTAAGTTTAGGGTTTGGGTTAGTGTTAGTTTTATGGTTAGTGTTATGGTTAGGATTAGGGTTAGGGCTAGGTTTAGTGTTAGTTTAGGATTAGGGTTAGGGTTAGAGTTAGGCTTGGGGTTATTGTTAGCATTAGGGTTTGGGTTAAAGTTAGGGTTAGTGTTAGGTTTAAGTATAGGGTAAGGTTTAGGGGTAGAGATAGTTTTAGGGTTTGCATTAGGGTTAGGGTTAGAATTAGTTTTAGGTTTAGGGTTAGTGTTAGGGTTAGGGTTAGTGTTAGGTTTGGAGTTAGGGTTAGTATTTGGGTTAGGTTCATGGTTAGGGTTAGTTTGGGGGTTAGGTTTAAGTTTAGGGTTAGGGTTAGGTTTAGTGTTAGGATTAGGGTTAGGTTTAAGCTTGGGGTTATTGTTAGCATTGGAATTTGGGTTAAGTTTAGGGTTAGTGTTAGGGTTAAGTTTACGGTTAGATTTAGGGGTAGAGATAGTGTTACGGTTAGGGTTATAATCAGTGTTAGGTTTAGGATTAGTGTTAGGGTTAGGGTTAGTGTTAGGTTTTGGGTTACAGTTAGGGATAGGTTTATGGTTAGTGTTTGTGTTGGGGTTTGGGTTAAAGTTATGGTTAGGGTTAGGGTCAGTTTTAAGGTTAGGTTTAGGGTTAGTGTTAGGTTTAGGGTTAGGCTTAGGTTGAGGGTAAGTGTTTGGGTTAAGTTTAGGGTTTATATTAGGGTTAGGGTTAGGGTTAGGGTTAGATTTGTTGTTAGGGGAAGTGTTAGGGTCAGGGTTAGTATTAGGGTGAGGGTTAGAATTAGGCTTAGTGTTAGGGTTAGTGTTAGTGTTAGAGTTAGGGCTAAGGTTAGGGTTAGGTTAGGGTTATATTTTTTGTTAGAGTTAGGTTTGGGTTAGGTTTGTGGATAAAAATTTTGTTTAGGGTTAGCCTAAGGGTTAGATTTAGGATTAGTGTTTGTGTAAGGGTTAGGGATAGGGTTAGGTTTAGGTTTAGGTTTAGGGTTAGGATTTGGTTTACAGTTAGGGTTAGATTTAGGGTTAGGTTTTAGGTTACTGTTTGGGTTAATGTTAGGGTAAGTGTTAGGGTTAGTGTTAGGGTGAGGGTTAGGATTAGGGTTAGGATTAGGGTTAGGATTAGTGTTAGTTTTAGGGTTAGGGTTAGGTTTAGTGTTAGGGTTAGGCTTGGGATTAGTTTTAGGGTTACTGTTTTGGTTTAGTGTTAGGGTTAGGGTTAGGATTAGTGTTATGGTTACAGTTAGTGATAGGTTTAGGGTTAGGGTTACCTTTAGGATTAGTGTTATATTTAGAGTTAGGATTAGGGTTAGGGTTGTGGATAGGATTACATGTATGATTAGGCTTATGGTTAGTGTTTTGTTTAGGCATAGAGTTAGTGTTAGTGTTAGGGTTAGTCATAGTTTTAGTGTTGGTTAGTGTTGGGGTTAGGGTTAGGTTTAGGTATAGGGTTAGTTTTAAGTTTAGTGTTAGTGTTAGGGTTAGGGTTAGTGTTGGGTTAGGTTTAGGGTTTGTGTTCAGGTTAGGAATATACTTCATTTTCAGGATATGATTAGGATTAGAGTTAGGCTTAGGGTTAGAGTTAAGTTTAGGGTTAGGGTTAGGGTTAGTGTTAAAGTTAGTCTTAGGGATAAGGATAAGTTTATGGTTAGGGTTAGGTTTAGTGTTAGTGTTACGGTTAGGTTGGGGGTTACTTTTAGTGTAAGGGTTAGTTTTAGCGTAGTGTTAGGGTTAGGTTTAGTGTTTTGGTTAAGGTTATGATTATGATTAGAGTTAGGGTTAGTGTTAAACTTAGTGTTAGTGTTCAGGTTTGTTTATTTGTTAAGAGTGTGGTTAGGGTTAGGGTCAGGGTTAAGGTTATGGTTATGGATAGATTTAGGGTTAGAGTTATGGTTAATTTTAGGGTTAGGTTTACGGTTAGGGTTTGTGTTATTGTTAGTGTTAGGGTTATTTTTAGGTTTAGGGTTATGGTGAGGGTTACAGAAAGGGTTATCGTGAAGGTTAGGGTTAAGTTTAAGTTTTGTGTTCTCGTTAGGGTTAGGGTTAGGGTTGCAGAGAGTATTAGGGTTATGGTTAGGCTTGGGTTTAGGGTTAGGGTTAGGGTTAGAATTAAGGTTAGTGTTATGGGTAGGGTTAGGATAAGGGTAAGAGTTATGTTTAGGTTTAGGGTTATGGTTAGGTTTACGGTTAGGTTTAATGTTAGAAATAGGCTTAGTATAGGGTTAGGATTAGGTTTAGGTTAGTGTTAGGATAATGGTTTGATATAACATTAGGTTTATGGTTAGGGTTAGGGTTAGTGTTAACGTTAGGGTTAGCATCAGGGTTTAGGTTAGTGTTATGTTTAGGTTCAATGTTAGGTTAGTGTGAGCATTAGCGTAAGCGTTAGGGTCAGGGGTTAGGGTTAGGATTAGTGTTAGTGTTAGGTTTATATTTAGGATTCGTGTTTGGTTTAGGTTTAGATTTAGTTTCAGGATTAGGGTTAGGGTTAGGTTTAGTGTTAATTTTAGGGTTAGGGTTAGGATTCCGGTAACGGTTAGTTTTAGGCTTAAGGTAGTGTTATGGTCATTTTTAGGGTTAAGGTTATCATTCAGTTTAGTGTTAGGGTTAGGGTTTGTGTTAAACTTAGTGTTAGGTTTAGGATTTGGGTTAGTGTTAAAGATAGGGTTAGGGTTAGGTTTAAGTTTACGTTTAGGGACAGGTTTAGGATTAGGGTTAAAATTAGGTTTAGTGTTAGGTTTAGGGTTAGTTTTCTGGATAGTGTTTGGTTTAAGGTTAGGGTTAGGTTATGGTTAGTGTTTGGGTTAGGTTTAATTTTAGTGAAAGTGTTAGGATTAGGGTTAGTGTTAGGGTTATGTTTAGCGTTAGGGTTAGTGTTAGGTTTAGCTTTAATATTAGAGATATGGTTAGGGTTAGCGTTATGGTTAGTGTTAGTGTTAAGGTTAGCTTTAAGGTAGTATTAGGTTTAGTGTTAGTGTTCGTGTTAGGATCAGGCTAGTGTTAGTTTTTGTGTGAGGGTTATGGTTAGGGTTAGGGTTGCAAATAAAATTAGGTTTAGTGTTAGACTTAGGTTTAGGGTTAGGCTTAGCTTTAGGGTTAGGGTTATTGTTACTGTTAGGGTTAGGGATATTGTTAGGGTTAGGTTTAGGCCTAGTGGTAGGTTTATTGTTAGGTTTAGTGTTAAGGTTAGTGTTAGTGTTAGGGTTAGGGTTAGCATTAGTGTTTGTTTTAGTGTTATTGTTAGGTTTAGGGTTAGGTTTAGGATTAGGTTTAGGGAAAATTTTAGTTTTAGGGTCGGGTTCATGTTAGGTTTAGTGTTAGGTTCAAGATTATGGTTATTGTTAGGGATAGGGTTAGTGCTAAAATTAGGGTTAGATTTAGGGTTTGGGTTAGTATTAGTGTTACGGTTATGGTTAGTATTAATGTTACAGTTAATGATAGGTTTAGTGTTAGGGCTATGGTTAGATTTACTGGTAAGTTAAGGGTTAGGGTTAGATTTAGTGTTAGGGTGAGGGTTAGGTTGAGGGTTATGGTAAGGGTTAGTTTTACTGTTAGGGTTACCATTAGGGTTAGTGTTAGTGTTAGGGTTAGGGTTATGATTAAGGTTAGTGTTAGGATTACGGTTAGGGATTGTGTTAGTGTTAGGGTTAGGTATAGGGTTACGGTTAGTGTTAAGTTTAGGATTAGGTATAGGGATTTGGTTAGGATTAGGGTTAGGTTTAGTGTTAGTGTTTCGGTTAGGTTAAGGTTTAGGGTGAGATTCAGTGTAAGGATTTGTTTTAGGGTAGGGTTATCTTTAAGTTTAGTGTTAGGGTTAAGGTTATGGTTATGGTTAGAAATAAGTTTTGTGTTAAATTTAGACTTAAGGTTAGGTTTTGGGTTAGTGTTAGTGTTGGGGTTAGGTTTAGGGTTTTTGTTAAGGTTACAGTATGCATAGAGTTAGGGTTAGCCTTATGGTTAGGTTTAGTGTTAGGTTAAGGTTTAGGGTTTGGGTTAGGGTAAGTGTTAGAGTTAAGTTTAGGGTGAGGTTTAGAGTGTGTTTTAAGTTTAGAGGTAGGTTTGCAGATAGGATTAGAATCAGGGTTATGCTTGGGTTTAGTGTTAGGGTTAATAATTGGGTTTGGGTTAGGGTTAATGTTAAGGGTAGGGTTAGGGTAAAGGTAAGGGTTAGGGTTAGGCTTAGGGTAATGGTTAGGTTTAGGTTTCTGATTAATTTATGCGTTGAATTTAGGGTAGGGTTACAATTAGGATCAGGGTTTGGGATAGGGTTAGGGTAAGTGTTAGGGTTAGATTTAGGGTTATGGTTATGGTTAGTGTTAAGATTACGGTTAGTGTTAAAGTTAGGGTTAGGACTTGGGTCAGTGTTAAGTTTAGGGTTAATGTAAGAGTTAGTGTGAGAGTTAGCATAACTTTTATGGTTAGGGTTAGGGTTATGTTTAGTGTTAGGATTAGTGTTAGGGTAGGGTTAGGATTAGGGTAAGGGTTAGTTTTAGTGTTAGGATTAGGTTTAGGGTTAGTTGTAGGGTTATGGTTATGGTTATGGTTAGAGTTAGGGTTAGTGTTAAATTTAGATTTAGGATGAGGGTTTGGGTTAGCATTAGTGTTAGGGTTAATGTTGGAGTTAGTGTGAGCGTAAGATTTAGTGTTAGTGTTAGGGTTAGTTTTAGAGTTAGGGTTAGATTTAGTGTTAGGTTTAGGGTTAGATTCACGGTTAAGGTTAGGTTTAGGGTAGGGTTTGTTTTAGGGTTAGGGTTAGGTTTGCATTTAGGATTAGAATTAGGTTTAGAGTTAGTGTTAGGGTTACAGTTAGGGTTAGTGTTAGGGTTAGGGTTAGGTTTAGTGTTAGGTTGAGGATTAGGGTTAGGGTTAAGGTTAGGGTTAGTGTTAGTTTTAGAGTTAGTGTTAGGATTTGGGTTAGGCTTAGTGTTAGCGTTAGCGTTAGGTTTAGGGTTAGGGTTAGGGTTAGTGTTAGTATTAGAATTAGGGTTAGGATGAGGATTAGGTTTAGGGTTAAGGTTAGGGTTAATGTTAGAGTTAGGTTTAGTGTTAGTGTTAAGATTATTGTTAGGGTTACGGTTAGGTTAAGGTTAAGGTTAGGGATAGTGTTAGGTTTAGTGTTTGTGTTAATAATAATTTTAGGGTAAATGTTAAGATTAAGGTTTGCACTAGGGTTAGTGGATTAGGTTTTGTGTTAGGGTTAGGGTTAGTGTTAGGGATAGTGTTAGGGTAAGGGTTAGACTTTGTGTTAGGTTAAGTGATAGGGTCAGGTTTAATTTTTGGGTTTGGTGTAGACTTAGTGTTAATGTTAGGGTTAGTGTTCGAATTAGGATTAGGGTTAGCGTTAGGTTTAGAGTTAGTGTTAGAGTTATTGTTAGGGTAAGTTTTAGGGTTATGTTTAGGTTAGGGTTAGGGTTTTTGTTAGGAATAGGTTTGGGGTTAGGCTTAGGTTTCAGGTTAGGATTCAGGTTAGTTTTAGTTTTAGAATTAGGGGTAGGGTTAGAGTTATGTTTAGCGTTTTGTTTGGGTTATGTTTATTGTAGTGTAAGGGTTAGGGTTAATGTTAGGCTTAGGCTTAAGGTTAGGTTTAGGTTAGGGTTAGGTATTGTGTTAGGGTTAGGATTAGGGTTAGGATTGCATATAGGATTAGGGTTAGGGTTAAGGTTAAAGGTTAGGTTTCGGGTTAGGGTTAGTGTTAGTGTTAGTGTTAGGGTTAGACATAGGGTGAGGTTTAGGTTTAGGGTTAGTATGAGGGTTAGGGTTAGGGTAGTGTAAAGGTTAGGATTAGGGTTAGGGTTAGGGTTCGAGTTAGGGTAGTGTAAGGATTAGGTTTAGGGTTAGGGTTAGGGTTATTGTTAGGTTTAGTGTTAAAATTCGGTTTAGGGTTAGGATTAAGTTTAGGGTTTGTGTTAGGGTTTGTGTTAGTGTTTGGGATAGGGTTAGATTTAGAGTAAGGGCAGGGTTAAGTTTTGTGTTAGTGTTAGGGTTAGTGTTAGGGTTGCATATAGGATTAGTTAGGATTAGGCTTAGGCTTAGAGTTAGTGTTATCTATAGGAATATGGTTAGGTTTATGGTAGGGTTACTGTTAGGTTCATGGTTAGGGTTAGTGTCATTATTAGTGTTAGTGTAAGAGTAAGGGTTAGGGTAGGTTAGGTTTTGGTTTAGGGTAAGGGTTAGGTTGGGGTTAGGGTTTTTGTTAGGGTTAGGTTTAATATTAGGGTTGCGTATAGGATTAGAGTTAGCAATAGGCTTAGGGTTAGGTTTAGGGTTAGATTTAGTGTTAAGGTTTGGGTTATAGTTAGGGTTAGGATTATGGTTACAGTTAGGGTTAGTGTTAGGGTTAGGGTTAGAGTTAGGGTTATGTTTGGTTTAAAGGTAGGCTTAGCATTAGGTTTAGTGTTAGTGTTAGGGTGAGGGTTACACTTAGGTTTAGTGTTAGTATTAGTGTTATGTTTATGGTTATGTTTAGTGTTACGTTAGGCTTTTAGTTAGGGTAAATGTTAGTGTTAGGATTAAGTTTAGGTTTAGGTTAAGATTAGCATCAGTTTAGGTCTAGGGTTAGAGTTAGTTTTAGGGTTATGCTTAGTTTTATTGTTATGTTTATGGTTAAGTTAGGGTTAGAATTCAGGTAACGATTACGGTAATCTTTAGGGTAAGGTTTAGGTTTAGGGTTAGGGTTAGTGTTAGGGTGAGGCTTAGTGATAGTGTTAGTTAGAATTAGGGTAAGGTTCAGGGTTAGGGTTAGTTAACGTTAACCAGTATTACAGTTAGCATTAGTGTTTTGGTTTTTGGTATGGTTAGTGTTAGGGTCAAGGTTAGGGTTAGATTTTGTTTTAAGTTTAGAATTAGGGTTAGGGTTAGTGTGAGAGTTAAGATTACATTTAGGGTTAGGGTTATGTTTAGGGTTAGTGTTAGGTTTATGCTTAGGTTTAGGGTTATTGTTAGGGTCAAATTTAGAATTAGTGTTATGGTTAGGGTTAGGATTTAGTTCAGTGTTAGGTTAGGATTAGGATTAGTGTTAGGTTTAGGGTTATGGTTAGGGTTAGTGATAGGGTTAGGGTTTGGGTTAGGGTTAGGTTTAGTGTTTGGGTTAGGTTTTAGTTTAGGGTTAGGTTTTGTTTTAGGGTTAAGATTAGGGTTATGTTTGGGGTTAAGTTCAGGTTAGGGTTTCCGTTAGAGTTAGGTTTATGTTTAGAGTTATGGATAGGATTGGGCTTTCGGTTAGTTATATGTATAGTATTATGTTTAGGCCTGTATTTAATATTAGAGTTAGGGTTAATGTGAGTGTTAGTGTCTTAGGGTTAGAGTTAGGATTAGGGTTATGGTTAGTGTTAGTGTTAGTGTTAGGGTTATTGTTAGGGTTACGTTTAGGATTAGAGTTATTTTTCGTGTTAGGTTTAGTTTAAGTTTAGAATTAAGTATAGAGTTCGTGTTATCTGTAGTGTTAGGGTTAGATTTATTGTAAGGGTTATTGTAAATTTAGGTTAAGTTTTAGGGTTAGTGTTATGTTTAGGGTTAAGAATATGGTTACTGTTATACTTAGGTTTAGGGTTAGGTTTTGGGTTAGTGGTAGGTTTAAGGTAAGTGTTAGAAATAATGTTACAGTTAGGATTAGAATTACTTTCAGTATTAGGTTAGGATTAGAGTAGGGTTAGGTATAGGGTTAGTGTTAGGATTTGGTTAGGGTTAGGTTTAGGGTTAGAGTTAGTGTTAGTGTTAGGGTTAGGGTTAATGTTAGGGTTAGGGTTAGTTTTAAAGTTAGTTCTGTGTTTTAATTAGGTTAGAGTTAGGGTTTATGTTAGGGTTATGGTTAAATTTACGGTTCTGGAAAGTTTTAGGCTTAGGGGTAGGCTTAGGTTAAGGGTTATGGTTAGGTTTATGGTAAACATTATAGTTAGGGATAGGGTTTTGCCAAGGTTTAGGATTAGGGTTATGTTTACGGATAGGGTTAGGTGTAGTGTTCTGGTTAGGGATACAGTAGGGTTAAGGTTAGGGTAAGGGTGAGTTTCAGGTTAGGTTTAGGGTTAGTGTTTGGGTTAAGGTTATGGTTAGAGTTATAGTTAGGTTTATGGTTGGTGTTAAATTTAGGTTTAGGTTTAGGATTTGTTTTAGTGTTAGGGTTAGGTTTAAGGTTAGAGTTATTGTTAAGGTTATGGTAAGGATATGGTTAAGTTTAGGTTACGGTTAGGGTTAGTGTTACCTTTAGTGTTAGGTTTAACATTAGGTTTAGTGTTAGGGTTATTGTAAGGAAAAGTGTTAGGGTTAGGGTTAGGGTTAGTGTTAGGGTTAGGTTTAGCTTTACGGTAAGGGTTATTTTTATGTTTAGCTTTAGAGTTAGGGGTACTATTAGTCTTAGGGTTAAGGTTAGGGTTAGGGTTAGCTTTAGGTTTAGGAATAATGTTCCAGTTAGGGTTAGTGTTAGTGTTAGGCTTAGAATTAGGCTAAGGTATAGGGTTAGGTTTAGGGTTAGGATTAAGATTAGGGTAAATTTTAGTGTTAATGTTAGGGTTAGGGTTAGCTTTAGTGTTAGTGTTATGGTTAGGGTTAGTGTTAGGGTAACATTTATGTATAGGGTTAGGTTTAATGTTAGGTTTAGGGTTAGGGTTAGTGTGAGATTTAGGGTTAGGATTATGGTTAGGGCTATGGTTAGAGGTAGAGTTAGGTTTAGGTTTAGAGTTAGGTTTAAGGTTAGGTTTAGGTTTAGTGTTAAGGTTAGGTTTATGGTTAGTGTTAGGTTTAAAGTAGGGTTAGGGTTTGTGTTAGGGTTATGGTTAGGATAAGAATTAGTTTTAAGTTTAAGGATAGGGATAGGGTTAGGGTTAATTTTAGGGTTAGGGTTAGTGTTAGGTTTAGGGTAAGGTTTACATTTATTGTTAGGGTTATGTTTAGGTTTAAGGTAAGGTTTGGTTTTTGGGTTAGGGTTAGGGATATTGTTAGGGTAGTGTTATGGTTAGGATTAAGGTAAAAGTTATTGTTAAAATAGGTTTAGGTTTAGGGATAATGTTAGATTTAGGGTGAGGTTTACCCTTAAGTTTAGTGTTAGTGATAGGGTTAGGTTTATGTTTAGGGTGTCTGTTAGTGTTAGGTTTATGGTTAAAATTAGAATTAGTGTTAGGTTTAGGTTTAGGGTTATTTTTAGTTTTAGGTTTACTGATAGTGTTAGGTTTAGGGTTTAGTTTAGATTTAGGGATAGGGTTAGGGTTAGGGTTAGGTTTAGGGTTAGGGATAAAGTTTGTGTTAGGGTTAGGGTTAGAGTTAGGTTTGTGGAAAAGTTCAGGGTTGGGGTTAAGGTTTTGGTCAGTGTTTGGTTACTGTAATTGTTAGGGTTAGGGAAAGGGTTATGAATAAGGTGAGGGTTAGATTTTGTGTTCTTGTTAGGGTTAGGGTAGGGTAAAGTTTTGGGTAAGGGATAGTTTTAGGGTTAGTGTTAGTGTTAGTGTTAGGGTTAGGTTTAGGGTTATGGTTAGGGAAAGGGTTAGTGTTTAAGTTAGGGTTAAGGTAAGGATTTGGTTTTGTGTTAGGGTTAGGGTTAGTGTTATGATTATTGTTAAGGTTATGGTTAGAGATAAGTTTGGAGATAATGTTACAGTTAGGTTTAGTGTTAGGTTTAGTGTTAGGGTTAAGGTTGGGTTTAGTGTCAAGGTTAGGGTTAAGATTAGGGTTTAGGGCTAGGTTAAATGTTAGGGGGTGTGTTAGAATTAGGGTTAGGGTCAATGTTAGGGTTTGTTTTAGGTTAGAATTAGTGATATTTTTAGGGTTATGTTTAGGGTTAGTGTTAGTTTAGGGTTAGTGTTAGTGTTATGGTTAGGGTTAGGTTTAGCTTCTTGGTTAGGTTTAGGTTTAGGAATAGAAATAGGGTTAGTGTTAGTTTTAGGGTTAGGGTTAGGCTTACTGTTAGAATTGAAGTAAGGATTAGGGTTAGATTTAGGTTAGGTTTAGGGTTAGGGTTAGTGTGAAGTTTAGGGTTAGTAGTAAGCATAGAGTTAGCATTTGGTTTATGGTTAGACTAAGGGTTAGGGCTAAGTTTAGGATTAGTTTTAAGGTTAGAGTTAGGTTTAGTGTTAGTATTAGATTTAGGGTTAGGTTTAGGTTTAGTGTTAGGTGTATAATTAGGGTTATGTTTAGGGTTAGTGTGAGTGTTAGGATTAGGGTTAGTGTTAGGGTTTGGGTTAGGGTTAGGGTTAGAGTTAGATTTAGGATTAGTTTTAGGGTTAAATTTAAGGTTCAGTTTAGGTTTTGTTTAGGGTTAGGGTTTGTGTTAGTGTTAGGTTTAGGGTAAAAGTTAATTGTAGGATTAGGTTTTGGGATAAGGTTAGTGATTGAGTTAGGGTTAGAATTAGTTTCAGGGTTAGTTTTGTGTTAGGGTTAGGGTTATGGATAGAAATAGTGTAAGGATTAGGGTTAGGTTTAGGTTTAATGTTATGTTTATTGTTACATTTAGAATTAGGTTTATTGTCAGGATTAGTTTTAGGGTTAGGTTAAGTCTTAGGGTTAGTTTTAGGGTATGGGATAGTGTTACAGTTAGTTTTAGGGTTAGGGTTAGTGTAATATTAGGGTGAGTGTTGGGTTAGGTTTAAAGTTAGAGTTAGTTTTTAGGTTAGGTTAGTCCAGATTAGGGTGAAATTTTGGCTAGATATAAAGTTACGGTTAGTTTTCAATTATGGGTTAGTCTTAGGGTTAGGGTTAGGGTTATTCTTAAGGTTATAGATAGGGATAGGATTAGGATTTAGGTTATGGTTAGGTTTAGTGTTAGGTTTAGTGTTAAAGTTAAGGTTAGGTTTAGGGTTAGTGTTAGGTTTAGGGTTACTTTAGGGGTTAGTGTTAGGCTAAGGGTTAGGTTTAATATTAGGTTTAGGGTAGGGTTTTGGTTAGAGTTATGTTAGTGTTAGGGTTAGAGTTAGGTTCAGGGTTAGTATAAGGGTTAGGATTAGGATATGGTTAGTTTTACATTAGGGTTAGTGTTAGTTTTAGTGAGACAATTAGAGTTAGTGTGAGGCTTAGTGTTAGGGTTAGGGTTAGAAAAAGGGTAAGGTTTAGGGTTAGTATTAGGGCTAGAATTAGGGTTAGTGTTAGGGATAATGTTAGGGTTAGTGTTATGGTTAGAAATAGGGTTAGGGTTATTGTTAGGATTAGATTTAGGATTAGGTTTATTGTTAGGGTTAGTGTTAGGTTTAGGGTTAGTGTTGGGTTTAGGGTTAATGTTAGGGTTAGAGCTAGGTTTAGGTTTAGGTTTATGGTTAGAGTTTAGTTTTGGGTTAGTTTTAGGCTAGGGTTTGTGTTAGTGTTAGATTTAGGATAAAAGTTAGTTTTAGGTAAGGGTTCGGGATAAGGTTAGTGATAGGGTTAGGGTAAGGATTAGTTTTAGGGTTAGTTTTGGCGTTAGGATTAGGATTATGGATAGGAATAGTGTAAGGATTAGTTTTAGGGTTAGGTTTACTGTTAGGTTTAATGTTACATTTAGAGTTCTTGTTAGTGTCAGGATTAGGTTTAGGGTTAGAGTTAGGGATACAGTTAGGGTTAGATTTATGGTTTATGTTAGATTTATTGTTAGTGTTAGGGTTAGTGTTAGAGTTAGGGTTAGGGTTAGGGATAGGGTAAAACTCAGTGTTAAGGTTAGGGATAGGTTTGCTTGAGGGTTAGTGTTAGGTTTAGGGTTATGGTTAGAGTGTAAATTTAGAGTCAGGTTAGGGTTAGAGTTAGTGTTAGGGTTAACATTAGGGTTAGGGTTAGGTTTAGTATTAGGATTAGGGTTAGGGTTATGTTTATTGTTAGGATTGGGGTTAGGCATATGATCAGGTTTAGTGTTAGTTTTAGGGTTATGTTTAGGTTTAGGGTTAGTGTTAGGTATAAAGTTTGGGTAGGTTTAATGTTAGTGTTAGGGTTAGGATTAGGGTTCTTGTTAAGGTTACACTTAGGGATAAAGTTAGGGTTAAGGTTATGGTTAGTTTAGTGTTAGGTTTAGTGTTAGGATTGAGTTTATGTTTAGTATTAGGGTTAGGGTTTGGGATAGGGTTAGGTTTAAAGTTAGGGTTTGGATAACTGTTAGGTTTAGTGTTATGGTTAGTGTTACGTTTACAGTTAGGGTTACTGTTACTGGTAGGCTTATGTTTAGAATTAGGTTTAAGTTTATGGTTAGACTTAGGGTTAGTGTTAGGTTTGTGGTTAAGATTAGGTTAAGATTAGTTCAAGGGTTTGGTTTAGTGTTAGGTTCAGGATTGGGTTTAGAATTAGGGTAAGTAAAAGGTTTAGTGTTAGGGTTACAATTAGGGTTAGGGTTATGTTAGTGTCAATATTAGGTTTAGGGTTAGGTTTAGTGTTAGGGTTATGGTTAGGGTTAGTGTTAGTGTTAAAATTAGCATTAGGGTTAGCTTTAGTTTTACGTATTGGGTTAGCAATAGGGTTATGGTTAGTGTGAGATTTAGGGTTAGGGTTAGCATTAGGGTTAGACTTACAGTTACGATTCGAGTTAGGGTTAGTTTTAGGGTTAGAGTAGGGTTTATGTTTTGGTTTAGGGTTAGTGTTAAGGTTAAGTTTAGATATAGGGTTAGGGTAGGGTTAGGGTTTGTGTAAGGGTTAGGGGTAGGGTATTGTTAGTTTTAGGTTTAGGGTTAGGTATAGGGTTAGTGTTATTGTTAGGGTTAGGGTTAGTGTTAGGATTAGGTTTAGGGTTAGGTTTAGGTTAGGTTTAGTGTTAGAATGTCGGTTTGTGTTAGCGTTACGGTTATGGTTAGAGTTAGGGTTAGGGTTAGGGTTAGTGTTACTGTTAGGATTAGGTTTAGGATTAAATTTAGATTTAGTAAGGGTTAGACTTTCATTAGAATTAGGGTTAGAGTTATATTTAGGGTGAGGTTTAGTTTTAGGGTTAGCGTTAACGTTAGTATTATGGTGATGGTTAGAGTTAGTGGTAGGTTTAGGGTTATAGTTAGGGTTAGAGTGTTTGGGTTAGAATTAATGTTACGGTTTGGATTAGTGTTAGTTTTAGGGTTAGGGTTAGGTTTAGTGTTAGGGTTATTGTTAGGTTTAAGTTTAGTGTTAGGTTTTGGGTTAAAGATAGAATTAGTTTTTAATGTTAGTGTTAGTGTTAGGGTTTGGGTTAGGTTTAGTGTTTGTATTAGTTTTAGGGTTAGGGTTAGGTATAATTTTAGGGTTAGATTTATGTTTAGAGTAAGGGTTAGGGATATTGTTGTGGTTAGGGTTAGTATTAGGGATAGGGTTAAAGTTAGATTTAGGTTTAGTGTTAGTTTAAGATTACGGTTAGTGTTAGTGTTAGTGTCTGGTTAGGGTTAGGTTTTGGGTTAGGTTTCGTGTTTTGGTTAACATTAGAATTAGTATTATTGTTAGTGTTAGTATTAGGATTACATTTAGAATTAGGGTTAGTGTTAGGGTTAGGACTAGGCTTAGGGTTAGTTTTATTGTAAGGGTTAGGATTAGGGTTAGTGTAAGTGTTAGAGTTAGGGTTAAGTTAGGGTTAGGATTTGTGTTAGGGTCAGGGTTAGGGTTAGGGTTAATGTTAGAGTTAGGGTTTTGGTTAATATAAGGTTTAGTGTTAGGGTGAAGGTTAATGTTATGTTTTTTTAGGGTTAGGGTTAGGGATATTGTTAGGTTAGGATTAGGATTAGGGTTAGGTGTAGTGTTAGGCTTAGTGTTAAGTTTAGGTTTAGGGTTAGGGTTAGTGTTATAGTGTTAGTGTTAGGATTGGGGTTAGGGTTAGGGTTAGGTTAGGTTTAGGGTTAGTGTTTGGTTTCACGTTATGTTTAGAGTCAAATTTAGATTCAGGGTTAGGGTTAGGGTTTGAGTTAGTGTATGGTTTAACTCTAGGGTTAGATTTAGGTTTAATATTAGTATTAGGGTTAGGGTTAGATTTAGTATAAGGGTTAGGGTTAGGTTTAGGTTTAGGGTTAGTTTTAGTGTTATGGTTATGGTTAGATTTAGGGTTAGTTTTAGTGTAAAATTTATGGTTACTGTTAGAGTTAGGGTTAGTTGCTGGTTAAGGTTAGGGTTTGGATTAGGGTTAGTGTTAGGGTTAACATTAGAATTAGGGTTAGGTTTAGTGTTAGTGTTAGGGTTAGATTTAGGGTAAAAGTTAGTGCTAGGTTTAGGCTTTAGCTTATGGTTATATTTAGTGTAAGGGTTAGTATTATGTTTAGGTTTAGGGTTAGTTTTAGGGTTACTGTATGGTTAGTTTTCAGTTAATGTTTGTGTTATGGTGAGGGTTAGTGTTAGTATTAGGGTAAGTGTTAGTTAGGTTTTGGGTTAGGATAAGGTTTGATGTTAGGGTTAAGGTTACCTTTAACATTAGTGTAATGTTTAGTGGTAGGGTTAGGGTTAGTGTTAGGGTTAGGGTTAAGTTTAGAATTAGAATTGGGTTTAGGTTTAGGGTTAGGGTTAGAATTAGGATAAGTGTTAGTTTTAGGGTTAGGGTTAGGGATAGGTTTAGCATTAGTATTAAGGATAGGGATAGGGTTATGTTTAGGGTTATGGTTAATGTTAGAGTTAGGGTTAGGGTTAAGGATAAAATTATGGTTATGGTGTTGGTTAAGTTTAGTTTAGGGATAGTGTTAGGGGTATTGTTAGGGTTAGGTTTAGGGTTAGGTTTATTGTTAAAATTAATGTTTGGTTTACGGTTAGGGTTAAGGTTAGTGTTAGGGTTAGGTTTAGTGTTAGGGTTTGGTTTAGTGTTAGGTTGAAGGTAGGGGTTAGATTTAGGGTTAGGGTTAAGGTTAATGTTAGGTTTAGTGTTAGTTTTAGGATTAGGGTTAAGTTTAGAGTTAGTGTTAAGTTCACGGTTAGGGTTACATTTAGGGTAAGTGTTAGTGTTAGGGTTAGGGGTAGGTTTAGTATTAGAGTTAGTGTTAGTGTTAGTGTTAGAATTAGGGTTAGATTAGTGTTACAATTAGTGTTAGGGTAAGGGTTAGGTTTAGTGTTAGGATTGGGGTTAGGATTAGGGTTAGGGTTAGTTTCAGGTTTACGGTTAGAATTATGGTTAGGCTTTGCATTAAGGTTATTGTTAGTGTAAGGGTTTGTGTTAGGTTTGGTATTACAGTTAGTGTTATTATTATTCAGGGTTAATGTTAGTGTTAGGGTTAGTGTTAAGGTTAATGTTAGGTGGTATTTCTTGTAGAAATAGATAAAGCAATCATGAAATTCATATGGGAAAACAAAAGACCCAGAATAGCAAAAGCAATTCTAAGCAGGAAGTTTGAATCTGGAGGTATAGCGATACCAGATTTCAAACTGTACTACAGAGCAATAGTAACAAAAACAGCATGGTACTGGTACCAAAACAGGCAGGTGGACAAATGGTACAGAATAGAGGACACAGAGACCAATCCACAAAATTACAACTTTCTTATATTTGATAAAGGGGCTAAAAGCATGCAATGGAGGAAGGATAGCATGGTGCTGGGAAAACTGGAAATCCATATGCAACAAAATGAAGCTGAACCCCTTTCTCTCGCCATGCACAAATGTTAACTCAAAATGGATCAAAGAGCTTGATATCAAATCAGAGACTCTGCACCTGATAGAAGAAAAAGTTGGCTCCGATCTACATATTGTGGGGTCAGGCTCCAAATTCCTTAATAGGACGCCCATAGCCCAAGAGTTAATAACAAGAATAAACAAATGGGACTTACTTAAACTAAAAAGTTTTTTCTCAGCAAGAGAAACAATAAGAGAGGTAAATAGGGAGCCTACATCTTGGGAACAAATTTTTACTCCTCACACTTCAGATAGAGACCTAATATCCAGAATATACAAACAACTCAAAAAATTAAACAATAAGATAACAAATAACCCAATCAACAAATGGGCCAAGAACCTGAACAGACACTTCTCAGAGGAGGACATACAATCAATCAACAAGTACATGAAAAAATGCTCACCATCTCTAGCAGTCAGGGAAATGCAAATCAAAATCACCCTAAGATACCATCTCACTCCAGTAAGATTGGCAGCCATTATGAAGTCAAACAACAATAAATGCTGGCGAGGATGTGGGGAAAAGGGTACACTTGTACATTGCTGGTGGGACTGCAAATTGGTGCTGCCAATTTGAAAGCAGTATGGAGATTCCTGGGAAAGCTGGGACTGGAACCACCATTTGACCCAGCTATCACGCTTCTCGGACTATTCCCTGAGGACCTTAAAAGAGCGTACTCTAGGGATACTGCCACATCAATGTTCATATAGGCACAATTCACAATAGCTAGACTGTGGAACCAACCTAGATGCCCTTCAATAGCTGAATGGATAAAAAAAAAATGTGGCATTTATACACAATGGAGTATTACGCAGCACTAAAAAATGACAAAATCATGGAATTTGCAGGGAAACGGATGGCATTAGAGCAGATTATGCTAAGTGAAGCTAGCCAATCCTTAAAAAACAAATGCCAAATGTCTTCTTTGATATAAGGAGAGCAACTAAGAACAGAGCAGGGAGGAAGAGCATGAGGAAAAGATTAACATTAAACAGAGACGAGTGGTGGGAGGGAAAGGGAGAGAGAAGGGAAATTGTATGGAAATGGAAGGAGACCATCATTGTTACACAAAATTACATATAAGAGGTTGTGAGGGGAAAGGGGTGGGGACAAGGGAGAGAATTGAACAATAGCAGATGTGGTAGAGAGGGAAGATGGGATGGTAGGGTAGGGGGGATAGTAGGGGATAGGAAAGGTAGCAAAATACAACAGTCACTAATATGGCATTATGTAAAAATGTGGATGTGTAACCGATGTGATTCTGCAATTTGTATTTGGGGTAAAAATGGGAGTTCATAACCCACTTGAATCACATGTATGAGAGATGATATGTCATGAGCTTTGTAATGTTTTGAACAACCAATTAAAAAAAAAGGTTAACGTTAGGGTTATTTTTTGAGTTAGTGTTAGAGTTAATGTTAAATTTAGGGTTAGGTTTATTCTTGTGGTTTGTGTTAGGGTTAGGTTAAGTGTAAGTGTTAGTGTTATGGTTAGGGTTAGTGTTAAGGTTAGGGTTAGGGTTAGGATTGGGTTAGGCTTAGGGTTTGTATTAGGGTTAAGGTTATGAATAGGATTAGTGTTATGGTTATGGTTAAGTTTAGGATTAGGGATAGGGTTAGGGATAGTGTTAGGGTTACATTTAGGGTTATTGTTAGGGTTACTGTTATAGTTAGGGTTTTGGTTAGGGTAAGGGTTTCTGTTAGAGTTAGGGTTAGGATTAGGTTTATTGTCAGTTTAGGGTTAGTGTTAGGGTTAAGATTAGTGTTAGGGATAGGTGTAGGGTTAGTGTTTGGG
This sequence comes from Marmota flaviventris, assembly GCF_047511675.1. NCBI lineage: Eukaryota > Metazoa > Chordata > Mammalia > Rodentia > Sciuridae > Marmota > Marmota flaviventris. The sequence goes on along the minus strand of NW_027288077.1, from coordinate 77,270 downwards.
TTAGGGTTAGGTTTAGGGATAGTTTTAAAGTTAGTGTTAGGGTTAAGGTAAGTTTTAGATTTTGTGTTAGGTTAAGGATTAGGGTGAGGGTTAGTTCAGTGTAAGGGGTAGGTTTAGGTTTATGGTTAATCTTACGTTAGGGTTAGGGTTAGAGTTAGTGTTAGGGGTTAGTGTTAGTGTTAGAATTAGGGTGTTAGGCTTAAGTCTAGAGATAGGTTTAGATTTAGGTTAGGGTCAGGTTTTTTGTTAGGGTTAGAGTTAGGTTTAGTGTTGTGGATAGGAGTAGGCTTAGGGTTAGGGTTATGTTTATGGTTAGGGTTAGGGTTAGTTTTATGGTGAAGGTTAGGGTTAGGGTAACTTTTTGGGTAGGGCTAGGGTTTGTTTTGGGGTTAGGTTTAGTGTTAGGGTTATGGTTAGAGTAGTGTTACAATTAGGGTAAGGGTTAGTATTAGGGTTAGGGTTAAAGTTTGGGTTAGTGTTAGGGTTTGATTTATGGTTAGTGTTACGTTTAGGGTTAGTGTTAAAGTTAGGGTTAGGGATAGGTTTTGGGTTAGTGTTAGGGGTAAATTAAGTTTAGGGTTATACTTAAGGTTATGCTTAGGGATAAGGTTAGGGTTGAGGTTACGGTTAGGTTTAGGGTTAGGTTTAGCAATAGGGTTAAAGTTAGGTTTAGTGATAGTTTTAGAGTTAGGATTAGGGTAAGGATAAGAGTTAGGGTTAGTGTTAGGTTTAGGGTTATGGTTACGGTTAGTGTTAAAATCAGTGTTAGATTTAAGGTTAGGGTTAGGGTTACTGTTGGGATTAGGTTTATGTTTAGTGTAAGTTTTAGGGTTATTGTTAGGGTTAGGGTTAATGTTAGGGTTAAGGTTAGGGTTCGGTTTAAGGTTAAGTTAGGGTTAGGGTTTCTGTTGTCATTAGGGTGAGGTTTATGATTAGGATTATGTAAAGACTTAGGGTTATGGTTAGGGTTAAGTTTAGCATTCGGGTTAGGGTTTGGGTTAGGTTTAGAGTTATGATTAGAGATACTGTTAAGGTAGTGTTTGAGTTAAGGTAGGATAAGGGTTATTATTAAAATGTGGTTTACGTTTAGGGTTAGTGATAGTTTTAGTGTTAGGGTTAGGGTTTTTGTTAGGGTTAGGTTTAGTGTTATGTTAGCTTTAGGTTAGGGTTTGGATTAGTGTTAAGTTTAAGGTTAGGGTTAGAATTAGTATTAGGTTTAATGTTAGGTTTAGTTTTAGTGTTAGGTTCAGAATTAGGGTTAGGATTAGGGTTAGTGCTAAGTTTACAATTAGTGTTAGGATTAGGGTTAGAGTTAGTGATAGGGTTAATGTTAGATTTAGGGTTAACTTTAAGGTTAGAGTTAGGTTTAGGGTTAGGTTAGTGTTAGGGCTTGTGTTAGAGTTAGGGTTAGGTTTAGGGTTGTGGAAAGTATTAGGTTTAGTGTTAGGCTTATGTTTAGGTTTAGGCTTATGGTTATTTTTAGGGTAAGGGTTAGGTTTAGTTTAAGGGTTATGATTATGTTTAGGGTTAATTTTATTGGTATGGTTAGGGTTAAGGTTGTGTTAAGGTTTGGGTAAGGGTTAGTTTTACATTTAGGGTTAGTGTTAGGGTTAGGGTAATTGTAAAGTTTGGGTTAGAATTAGCGTTAAAGTTAGGGCTATGGCTAGGATTTGGGTTAGTGTTAGTGTTAGAATTAGGGTTAGGGTAAGGTTTATATTTAAGGTTATGGTTAGAGGTATGGTTAGGATTAATGGTTACGGTTAGGTTTAGTGTTAGGTATAGTATTAGGGTTAAGGTTAGGTTTGGTGTTAGGGTTAGGGTTAGGGTAAGGAATAGTGTTAGGGTTAGGTTTAGGGTTACTGTTAGTGTAAGGGCTGGGTTAGTTTAGGTTTAGGGTTAGTGTTAAGTTTAGAATTACGGTTAGGATTACTGTTAGGCTTAGGGTTAGGGTAAAGGGTTAGTTTTAGGGTTAAAATTAGTGTTAGGTTAATTGTTAGAGTTAGGATTGGATTAGTGTTAGCTTAGGGATAGTGCTATATTTAGGGATAGGATTAGGTTTAGTGTTAGGATACAGATAGTGTTAGTGTTACAGTTAGGTTTTGAATTAGGGTTAGGTTTATTGTTAGGTTTAGAGTTAGGGTTAGTGTTAAAGTTAGTGTGAGATTTAGGGTTAGGTTTATTGTTATAGTTAGGTTTAAAGTGAGGGTTAGCGTTAGGTTTAGGTTTAGGGTTAGAGTTATAATTAGGGTTAGGTTTATTGTTAGTGTTAAGGTTAAGGTTATGTTAAAGGATAGGGTTAGGGTAAGGGTTATGGTTTGTGTTAGGTTTAGGGTAAGGGTAAGGTTAAGCTTCAGAGATATGTTTAGGAATAGAATTAGTGTTAGGGTTAGAATTAGGGTTAGGGTTATGGTTTGAGTTACATTTATGTTTAGGGTTAGTGTTAGGTTTAGTGTTTGTGTTATTGTTAGGGTAGGGTTACAATTAGGGTAAGGGTTAGTTTTAGGGTTAGGGTTAGGTTTAGTGTTAAATTTAGGGTTATGGTTATGGTTATGGTTTGCATTAGTGTTAAAGTTAGTGTGAAGTTTAGTGTTTTGTTTAGTGTTAGTGTAAGTTAGGGTTAGGATTATACTTAAGGTAATGGTTAGGGATACGGTTAGTGTTAAGGATACAGTTAAGTTTTTTGTTAGGATTATTGTTAGTGTTAAGGTTAGTTTTAGTGTAAGGGTTAGGGTTAGGGTTAGGCTAAGTGTTAGTATTAGGTATAGAGTTAGGTTTAGGGATGGTGTTAGTGTTAGGGTTAGGTTTAGGGTTAGGGTTAGGGTTAGGGTTAGGTTTAGGTTATTGTTAGGGTTAGGGTTAGTGTTAGTGTTAGGTTTAGTGTTAGGATTAGGATTAGGTTTAGTGTAAGTATTAAGGTTTTGGTTAGGTTAGTTTTAGTATTAGGGTTAGGTTTAGGGTTAAGTTATGGTTAGGGATTCTATTAGGGTTAGGTAAGGGATAGGATTATGTTTACGGTTAGGGCTAGGTTTAGTATTAGGTATAGGATTAGGGTTAGTATTAGGGTTAGGGTTAGGGTTAGTGTCAGCATTAGTGTTTGGATTAGGATTAGGTTTATGGTTAGTGTTAGGGTTAGGGTTAGTGTTAGGGTTAGGTTTAGAGTTAGTGTTAGTTTTAGGTTTAGGGTTAGGTTTTGGGTTGGTGTTAAATTTAAAATTAGCATTTGAATCAGTGTTAGGGTTAGCATTAAGTTTAGGTTTAGTATTAGGTTTAGGATTAGGGTAGGGTTAAGGTTAGGGTTAGTGTCAGGTTTAGGGTTATAGGGGATAGGGTTAGTGTTTGGGTTAGGGTTATATTTAGGGTCCGGTTTAGTGTTACGGTTAGGGTTAAGGTTAGGTTTAGGCTTAGGTTAATTTTAGAGTTTGTGTTAGGGTTAGGGTTAGAGTTAGGGTTGTGGAAAGTTTTAGGATTAGGTTTAGCCTTATGTTTAGTGTTATAGTTAGGGTTATGGTTAGTATTAGGTTTAGGATTAGAGGTAGGGTAATGCTTAGGGTTAGGGTTACAATTTTGATTACATTTAGGGTTAGGTTTAGTGTTCTGGTTAGGTTTATGGTAGGGTTTTGGTTAGGGTAAGGGTTAGTTTTAGTTTTCGGTTTAGGGTTAGGGTTAGTGTTAGGGTTAGAGTTATGGTTAGGGTTAGGGTTAGTATTAAAGTTAGGGTTAGGGTTATGATTTGGTTTAGTTTGGATTATGGTTAGGGTTATTGTTAAGTATACAGTTAGGGATAAATTTAAAGTTAAGGTTATGGTTAGGTTTAGTGTTATGGTTAAGGTTAGGTTTAGTATTAGTTTTATTGTTAGGTTTATGTTTAGGTTCACTATTAGGTTTAGGGTTAGTGTCAGGATTAGGGTTCAAGTTAGGGGTAGAAATAGGGTAAAGATTAGGGTTAGGGTTAATGTTTATGTTAGTGTTTTTTGTTAGGGTTAGTGTTAGGGTTAGGGTTAGGGTTAGAATTAAGAATAGGGTTAGTTTTAGTGTTAGTATTCTGTTTAGGGTTACAGTTAGATTTACAGTTAATGTCAGGTTAGGGTTAGGGTTTGGGTTAGGGTAAACCTTAGAATTAGGGTTAGGTATCGTGTTAGTGTTAGGGTTATGTTTAGGGTTAGTGTTAGTGTTAGGGTTAGGATTAGGGTTAGATTTAGTGTTATGGTTAGGGTTAGGGTTAATTTTAGGGTTATGGTAAGGTTAGGATTAGCGTTTGTGCTATGGTTAGGTTTAAGCTTAGTGTTAGGATGAGTGTTAGAGTTAGAGGTGTTGTTAGGATAAGATTTAGTGTTAGAGTTTGGTTTAGTGTTACGGTCAGTGTTAGCGTTAGGGTCAGTATTAGAGTTATTGTTAGGGTTAGGGATAGGTTTAGGTTTAGTTTTATCCTTAGTGTTAGTGTTAGTGTTATGTTTAGATTTAGTGTTTTTTTTTTTTTTTTTTTTTTTTTTTTTTTTTTTTTTTTTTTTAGGGATAGTATTTTTTTAGTTTTAGGGTTATGGTTATGGTTATGGTTAGGGTTAGTTTTAGTACTAGGTTTAAGATTAAGGTTCGGATTAATTTTAGTGTTAGGGTTAGGATTAGGGTTAGGGTTTGTGTTACGGTTAGTGTTAGGGCTAGGTTTGGTTTGGTATTAGGGTTAGGGTAAGGTTTAATGTTAGATTTAGTGTTAGGTTTATAGTTAGTTTTAGGGTTAGGGTTAGGGTTAGGGTTAGGTTAAGGGTTAGTGTTAGAATTAGGTTTAGTATTTGTTTTAGGGTTATTTTTGGGGTTATGATTATGATTAGGGTTAGCATCAGGGTAATAATTAGTGTTAGGTTTAGGGTTAGTTTTAGGTTCAGGTTTACATTTAGAATAATGTTTAGTGTCAGGGTTAATGCTAGGTTTAGGGTTAGTGTTAGATTTAATGTGAGGGTTAACCTTATGTTTCGGATTAGGGTTAGGGTTAGTGTTAGGGTTAGGGTTATGGTTAGGTTTAGGATTATAATTAGGTTTGTTTTGGGGTTAGGGCTAGGCTAAGTATTAAAGTTAGGGTTAAGGCGTGTGTTAGAATTGATGTTAGGTTTAGATTTAGGATTAATGTTTGGGTTAGGTTAGGTATAGGGTTAGGTTTAGTGTTTGCGTTACAATTATAGTTAGGGTTAGGGTTAGGGTTAGGGTTAGATTTAGGGAAAGTGTTAGTGTTATGGTTATGGTTATGGTTATGTTTATGTTAGGGTTAGGATTTGTGTTAGGGTTAGGATTATGATTAGGGAATGGTTTAGTGTTATGTTTAGTGTTAGTGTTAGGTTAAGGGTTAGTGTTATGTTTAGGGTTAAAATTAGGGTTATGTTTAGGTTTAGGTTTATTGTTAGATTTAGTGTTAGGGTTAGGGATAGGATTAGTGTTAGGGTCAGGGTTAATGTTAGTGTTAGGGTTAACGTTAGAGTTAGGTTTAGGGTTAGTGTTTGGGTTAGAGTTATTGATAGAGTTAGGTTTAGTTCTATGGTTAAAGGTAAAGTTAGGGTTAGGTTCAGTGTTAGTGTTAGGGTTAGGGTTAGTGTTATGGTAAGTGTTACAATTAGCATTAGGTTCAGGGTTATGGTTAGGTTAGGGTTAGAGTTTGTGTTAGGGTGAGGGTGGAGGGTTAGGTTTAGGTTTATTTATAAAATTAGGTTCAGTGTTTGTGTTATGGATAGGGTTAAGTTTAGTGTTCAGGTTAGGGTTTGGATTAAGCTTAGGGTTAGTGTTAGAGTTAGTTTAAGTGTTAGGGTTAGGGTTAGTTTTAGGGTTAAGTTTAGGGTTAGTGTTAGGGTTAGTGTTAGATTCGGGGTTATGATTAGTGTTAAAGGTAGAGTCAGGTTCAGGATTAAGTTTAGTGTTAGTGTAAGGGTTAGGGTTAGGGTTAGGTTTAAAGTTAGTTTTAGGGTTAGCTTTACGTTTAGTGTTAGGTTAGGTTTAGGGTTAATGTTCGGTTTAGTAGTAGGGATAGGGTTAAGCATAGGGTTAGCATTAGGTTTAGGGTTAAGTTTAGGATAAGGTTTAGTTTTAGTTTTACTGTTAGGAATAGATTTAGTGTTTGGGTTAGGTTAGGGTTAGGATTATGGTTAGGGTTAGATTTAGGGTTAGTGTTAGTTTTAGTGTTAAGTTTAGTGTTAGGGTAAGGGTTTTATTTAGGGTTAGGGTTATGGTTAGGTTTAGTTTTAGTGTTCGGGAAAGGGTTACGGTTATGGTTATAATTAGTTCTAGATTTAGGGTTAGTTTTAGAATTAGTGTTAGCATTATAATTAGGGTAGGTTTAGGCATAGTGTCAGGGTTATGTTGATTTGTACGGTAAGGGTTAGGTTTATTGTTAGGATTAGGCTTAGGTTTTGTGTTAGAGTAGGGTTAGAGTTAGGTTTAGGGTTAAGGTAAGGGTTAGGGTTAGGGTTAGTGTTATGATTAGGTTTAGGGTTAGAATTACTGGTAGGGATAGGGTTAGGGTTAGTGTTATCATTAGTGTTACTGTTAGGGTTTGGGTTAGGTTTAGGATTAGGGTTAGGTTTAGGTTTAGTGTAAGTGTTAGGGTTAGGGTAGAGTTTAGGTTAGGATTAGAGTTTGTGTTAGGGTTAGGTAAGATTATTGTTAGGGTTAGGATTAGAGTTAGTGTAAGGGTTAGGGTTAAGTTTATGATTCGGGTTAGGGTTAGATTTAGGGTTATCGTAGGGGTGGGGTTAGGGTAATATTTTGGTTAAAATTAGGTGAGGTTTAGGGTTAGAATGAGGGTTAGATTTAGGGTCAGGGAAAGGAGTAGGGTAGGGCTATTGATAGGGTAAGTGTTAGGGTTAGGGTTAGGGTTAGTGTTAGTATTAGTGTTAGGCTTAGTGTTAAGGTTAGTGATAGGGTTAGGTTTAGTGTTATGTGTATTGTAAGTGTTAGTGGTTAATTTAGTGTTAGGGTTAGGGTTATTTTTAAAATTAGGGTTAGGGTTAGGTTTATGTTTAGGTTTAGTGTTAGGTTTAGGGTTATGGTTAAAGTTAGGGTTACGGTAAGTGTTAGTCTTAAAATTAGGGTTAGGGTTAGGGTTAATATTAGGGTTAGGGCTATGGTTAGGATTAGGGTTAATGTTAGTGTTAGATTTGGGGTTAGTGTTTGAGATAGAGTTAAGGTTAGTATTAGGGTCAAGGTTACTGTTCAGGGTATGTTTAGGAATATGGTTAAGTTTAGGGTTAGGGTTAGGCTTATGATAAGGGTTAGTTGTAGCTTTAGGTTTAGGGTAAGGTTTAGAGTTACAGTTTTGGCTAGTTTATGTTTAGTATTAGGATAAGGATTAGCATTACGGTTAGGTTTAGCCTTAGTGTTAGGGTAAGGGTTAGTGTTAGTTTTAGGGTTAGGGTTAGTTTTAGGTGTAGGGTTAGTGTAAATTTTAGGGTAAGTGTTAGAGTTTGGGATAGGGTTAGGGTTAGGGTTAGTATTAGAATTAGGGTAAGGATGAGGGTTAGGGTTAGGATTAGGGTTATGGTTAGGTTTAGTGTTAGGGTTAGGTATAGGTTTGAGTTTAGTTTTAGTTTTATGGTTAGGGTTATCAATAGGGTTAGTGTTGGGATTAGGTTTAGGTTTCTGGTCAGGTTTAAGGTTATTCTTATATCTAGGCTTACGCATAGAGTTTGTTTTAGTGTAAAATTAAGGATCTTTTTTAGTGTTAGGGTTACTGATAGGATTAGGGTTAGGTTTAGGTTTAGGTTTACTGTTAGGGTTATGGTTATGTTTAGGGTTAGATATAGGATTAGGTTTAGTGTTAGGGTTAGAATAACATTAGTGTTGGAGTAAGGTTTAGTGTTAGGTTTAGGGTTAAGTTTAGTGTTAAGGTTAGTGATAGGGTTAGGATTATGATTAAGGTTAGGTTAGTATTAGGCTTTTGGGGGGGGTTAGGATTAGGGTTAGTGTTAGTGTTAGGTTTAGGGTTATTGTTATTGTTAGGGTTAAGGTTAGGGTTAGGTTTAGTGTTAGGGTTAGTGTTAGGGTTAGAGTTCGGGATAGGGTAATGGTTAGTGTTGGGATTAGGTTTAGGTTTAGGGTTAAAGTTAGAGTTATTGTTAGGTTTAGTGTTAGGGTTTGGGTTAGGGTTAAGGATATGTTTAGAAATAGGTTTAGGTTTAAGTTTAGGGTAAGTTTTAGAGTTAGGGTTAGGTTTAGTGTTAGGGTTAAGGTAAGCTTTAGTTTTAGGGATAGGGTTAGGTTTTGTGTGAGTGTTAGTGTTAGGGTAATTGTTAGGTTTAGGGTTTGGGTTAAGGTTGATTTTAGGGTTAGTGTTAGGCTTAGGGTTTGGTTTAGTGTTACTATTAGGGGTAGCATAAGTGTTAGGGTTGTGGAAAGTATTGGAGTTAAGTTTATGGTTAGGTTTAGGATTAGGGTTAGTGTTAGGCTTAGGTTAGGGTTAGGGTTTGTGTTAAGGTTAGGGTTAACGTTAGGGTTGTGGAAAAGTATAGGGTTAGGGTTAGGCTTAGGTTTAGGATTAGGGTTAGACTTATGATTAGAGTCAGGTTTAGGGTTAAGGTTAGGTTTAGGTTTAGGGATAGGTTTAGGGTTAGTGTTTGTGTTAGTGTTAAGGTTAGGGTTAGGGTAGGTGTTAGGTTCAGTCTAAGGGTTATGATTAGGGTTGGTGTTAGGTTTGTAGTTAGGGTAATTTTTATTGTATGGTTCCAAATTAGTGTAAGGGTTAGTTTTAGGTTTAGGGTTAGTTTGTTGGTTAGTGTTAGCATTAGATTTATGGTTATGGTTAGGGTTATGGTTAGTGTAAAAGTTAGAGTTAGGTTAAGGTTTTGGGTTGGCGTTAGGCTACAGTTAGGGTTAGGGTTATTCTTAACCTATGGTTAGGTATAGGGTTAGGGTTAGGGTTAGGTTTGGTGTTAAGTTTAGTGTTAGGGTTAAAGTTAGGTTTAGTATTAGGTTTAGGGTTGTGTTTAGAAGTAGGGTTTCAGTAAGGGTTAGTTTTAGTTTTAGGGTTAGGTTTAGGTTTAGTTTTTAGTTTAGGGTTAGGTTTAGGGTTTTGGTTAGTGTTAGGTTTAAGGTTAGGGTTTGGGTTAGTGTTAGGTTTAAGGTTAGGGTTAGATTTAGTGTTAATATTAGAGTTAGGGTTCCGATAAGGTTTAGGGTTAGAATTACGGTTTGATTAGCTTTAGAGTTAGGTTTAGTCTTCTGGTTAGGTTTAGGGTATGGTTAAGTTTAGGGTAAAAATTAGTTTTAAGGTTAGGATAAGGAGGAGGGTTAAAATTAGTGTTAGGTTTAGGGTTAGTGTCAGGGTTGGTGTTAGGTTTAGAGTAAGGTTAGAGTTAGGGTTAGGAAGAGGGTTAGGGTTAGTGTTAGTGTTAGGGTAGTGTTAGGGTTTAGATTTATTTAAGGGTTAGGTTTAGTGTGTTAGGATTATGGTTTGGGTAGGTCAGGTTTAGGTTTTGTGTAAGGCTTAGATTTAGGGTTAGGGTTATGTTTGCAGTAAGGATTACGGTTAGGGTTAGGGGTAGAGTTAGTGTTAGGGTTATTGTTAAGTTTAAGGTTAGGGTTAGGGTAAGGTTTAGGGTGATCGTAGGGGTAGGATTATGGTAAGTATTTGGGTTCAATTTAGATTTAGGGTTAGGGTGAGATTTAGAGTTAGAATGAGGGTTAGTTTTAGGGTCAGGGATAGGATTAGTGTTAGGGTTACGGTTAGGGTAAGTGTTTAGGGTTCGGTTTGGTTTGGGTTAGGGTTACAGTTTGTTTTAGTGTTTGGGTTAGGTTTAGGGTTAGTGTTAAGTTTATGGATAGCATTAGAATTAGGGTTAGTGTTATGTTTAGTGTAAGGTTAGAATTTGTGTTAGGGTTAGGGTTAGGTTAGGGTTAGGATTATGGTTAGGGTTAGTGTTAGGTTTAGGGTTGACATTCAGGTTTGTGTTAGGGTTAGGGTTAGGGATGGGGATAGGGATAGATTTGCTTTAGATGTAAATTTTGGGTAAAGTTTAATGTTGGTGTTAGAGTTAGGAATAGGTTTAGTGTTTGGGTTAGTTTAGAGTTAGGGTTAGGGTTAGGTTAGTGTTAGAGTTAGGGTTAAGATTAGGATTATGTTTAGGTTTAGCATAGAGTTAAGATTGTATTTAGTGTTAGTGATAATGTTAGGGTTAAGGTTAGGTTTACGATTATTTTTAGAATTAGTGCTAGGGTTAGGGTTAGGGTTAGGGTGGGTTAGTTTTCTGTTAGTATTAGTGTTAGGGTTAGGATTATAGATAGGATTAGGATTACGGTTAGAGTAAGGTTTAACATTAGGTTTAGTGTTAGGGTTAGTGTTAGGTTGATGGTTAGTGGTAGGGCTAGGGTTAGAGTAGGGTTGGTTTAGGATTAGGTTTAGTGTTAGTGTTGGTGTTCATGTTAGGGTTAGTGTTAGGGTTAGGGTTAGGGGTATGGGTAGGGTTATTTTTAGGGTTAGGCTTAGGATTAAGGTTAGGATTAGGTTTACATTTAGTATTTGGTTTAGGATTAGGGTTAGGGTTAGTTTTGGGGTTCGGATTAAAAATAGAGTTAGAGTTAGGGATAGGTTTATTGTTAGTGTTAGGTTAGGTTTAGGTTTAGATTCAGCATTAGTGTTAGGTTTAGGGTTATGGTTAGAGTTAGGGTTAGTGTCAAGAATATGGTTAGAGTCAGGCTTAGTGTTAGGGGTAACTTTAGAATTAGCGTTAGTGTTAGTGTTATGTCAGGGTTCTGCTTAGGTTTAGGTTTAGTATAAAGTTTAGGGTTAGGGTTAGAGTAAGGTTTAGAGTTAGGTTTAGGGTTATGGTTATGGTTAAGTTAGGGTTAGGGTTTGTGTTAGGTTTAGGTTTCTGATAGGATAAGTGTTAAGGTTACACTTAGGTTTAGGGTTAGGTTTAGTGTTAGTGTTAGTGTTAGAGTTAGGGTTAGAGTAAGGATCAGGGTTAGGGTTCAGTTATGGTCAGGGTTAGGGTTAGGTTTAGTGGCAGGTTTAATGTTAGGGTAGTGTTACATTTATGGTAAGGTTTAGTTTTAAGTTTAGAGTTATTGTTAGTGTTAGTGTTAGGATTAGGGTTAGGCTTAGGGTTAGGGTTAAAGTTAGGATTAGGGTTAAAATTTGGGTTAGTTTTAGGGTTAAGGTTAGGGTTAGTGTTAAGGTTATGGATAGGGATAGGGTTAGGGTTAAGGTTACGTTTAGGTTTAGTTTTAGATTTAGGGTTAAAATTAAGGTCAGGTTTAGTAATAGGGATACAGTAAGTGTTAGGTTTAGTGTTAGATTTAGGTTTAGGGTTAGTGTTAGTGTTAAGGTTAGGGTTAAGCTTAAGGTTAGTGTTAGAGTTATGGTTAGGTTTACGGTTCATGTTAGGTTTAGGGTTAGGGTTAAGGTTAGGTTTACAGTTAGTGTTAGGGTTAGGTTTACTTTTAGGGTCACAATTATGGTTAGGCTTAGGGTTAAAATTAGGGCAAGTTTAAGGGTTAAAATTAGGTTTAGGTTTAGTGTTACTCTTAGGGTTAGGGTTAATGTTATGGTTAGGTTTAGGGTTAGTGTTAGGATTAGTGTTACTATTAGTTTTATCATTAGGGTTAGGGTTAGTGTTAGGTTTAGGTTTAGGGTTAGATTTAGAGTTACATTTACTGTTAGGTTTAAGTTTAGGGGTAGAATTAGCATTAAAGTTAGTGTTAGGATTAGGGTTAGGATTAGGGTTTGGATAAGTTTTAGGGTTATGGTTAGGATTAGGGTAGGCATAGGGTTAGGGTTAGTGTTGGATTTAGGGTTAGTGTGCGGTTTACTGTTATGGTTGAGTTAGAATATGTGTCAGGGTTAATGTTAGGGTTAAGGTTATGCTTATTGTAAAGGTTAACATTAGGGTTAAGGTTAGGTTTAGTGTTAGGATTAGATTTAGGATTATGGTTAGGGTTAGTTTTAGGGTTACACTTTGGATAAGGGTTAGGCTTAGTTTTCGGTTTAGTGTAAGGGTTATGGTTATATTTAGAGTTAGGGTTAGTGTTAGGTTTAGGGTTAGGATTAGGTTAGGGTTATGGTTTATGTTAGGTTTAGGGTTAGAGTGTGGGTTATGGATAGGGTTAGGCTTATGGTTAGGGTTTGGATTAGAAATGGGGTTACGGTTATGGTTAGTGTTTGGCTTAGGTTTAGGGTTATTTTTAGGGTTAGTGTTAAACTTGGGGTTAGGTTTAGGGTAAGGATTTGTGTTAGGTTAGTTTTAGAATTAGGGTTAATCTTAGGGTTAGGGTTAGTATTACATTAAGTTTAGTGTTAGTGTAAGGGTTAGGGTTAGGATTTTAGTTAATTTTAGTTTTAAGGTTAGGGTTAGAGTTAGTGTTAGGGGTAATGAAAGGGTTAGATTTTTTTGTTAGGTTTAGGATTAGGTTAGTGTTAGGTTTAGGGATAGTGTTAGGTTTAGGGTTAGGGTTAGGGTTAGTGTTAGGTTTAGGATTAGGGTTAGGGTTAGTGTTAGGATTAGGGTTAGGTTTACGTTTAGATTTAGGGTTAAAATTATTGTTAGTGTTAGGGTTAGTGTTTGTGATAGGCTTAGGATTAGGGTTAGAGTTAGGTTTAGTGTTAAACTTAGTGTTAGTGTTAGGGTTAGGGTTATGTTTAGGGTTAGGTTTAGGGTAGGTTTGCAGATAGGATTAGGGTTAGGTTAAGTCTTAGGTTAATGGTTACAGTTAGGGTTAGGGTTAGTATTAGGGTTAAGGTTAGTGTTAGCTTTAGTGTTAGGGTTATGGTAAGGGTAGGGTTATGATTTGTGTAAGGGTCAGTTTTCGGGTTAGGGTTTTGGTTAGTGTTAGGGTTAAATTTATGGTGAGGGTTAGTGTTAAATTTAGGATCAGGGTTAAGTCTTGGGTTAATGTTAGGGTTAGTGTTAGAGTTAGGTTATTCTGAAGGTTATGTTTAGAGACAGGGTTAGGGTTAATATTACGTTTAGGTTTAGTTTTAGGTTTTGTGTTAGGGTTAATATTAGGTTTAGTGTTAGGTTTAGAGATAGGGTTAGGTTTAGGGTTAGGGAATTTTAGGATTAGTGTTAGTGTTAAGATTGGGGTTATTGTATGGGTAGGGTTAGGTTTAGGGTTAGGGTTAATTTTACTGTTAGGGTTAGATTTAGTTTTAGGGTTAGTGTTAGTGGTAGGTTTGGCTTAGCATTAGGTTTACTGTAAGGTTTTCAGTTATGGTTAGGGTTAGGGTAGGTGATAGATTTAAGTTTAGGGTTAGGTTTAGTGTTACGTTAATGTTAGGGTTTCTGTTAGGTTTAGGGTTAGGGTTAGGGTTTGGTTTATGGATAAGATTAGATTAAGGTTTATATTTAGGATTAGGGTTAGGTTTAGGGTTAGTATTGAGTTAGGGTTAGGGTTAATGTTAGCTTTAGTGTTATAGTTAGGTTTAGGGTTATAATTTGGTTTTTGTTACAGTTAGGGTTAGTGTTATTGTTAGGGTTTCCTTTATGGTTAGGGTTAGGTTTAGTGTTTGGTTAGGGTTAGAAATAGTGTTAGGGGTCATGCTAGGGTTAGGGTTAGGATAAGGGTTAGGTTCGGGGTTAGTGTTACTGTTAGGGTTACGGTTATGTTTAGGGCTAGGGTTAGTGTTAAGGTTAGTTTTAGGTTTAGAATTTGGGCTAGTGTTAGGTTTAAGGCTAGGGTTCAATTTAGTTTTAGTGTTAGGTTTAGGGTTAATTTTAGTTTAGGTTTAGGATTAGGATGAGGGTTAGTGTTAAATTTGTGGTTAGGTTTAGGTTTAGGTTAGCGTTAAGGTTAGGGTTGTGTTAGGTTTAGGGTTTGTGTTAGGGTTAGGGTTAGAATTAGGGTTGCAGAAAGGTTTTGGGTGAGGGTTAAGCTTAGATTTAGGGTTAGGTTTAGAGTTATTGTTAGGGTTAGGTTTAGGGTTAGGGTTAGGTTTAGGGTTAGGGTTAGAGTTAGTGTTAAATTTAGTGTTAGGGTTAGGTTTTGGGTTATTTTACTGTTATTGTTAGGGTTAGAGTTAGGGCTATTTTTAAGTTTATGGTTTGGGATAAGTTTAGGGTTAAGGTTATGGTTAAATATAGTGTTAGGTTTACTATTAGGGTTAAGGTTAGGTTTAATGTTTGAGTTAGTTTTAGGGTTAGGGTTAGGGTAAGAAATAGTGTTAGGGTTAGAGAAATGGTTAGGGATAGTTTTAGATTTAGGGTTAGGTTTAGGATTACGGTTAGTATTATGTTTAGGGTTAGGTTTAGGGTTACACTTAGGCTTAGAATTATGGATAGGGTTAGGGTTAGGGTTACTGTTAGGTTTATGGTTAGGTTTAGGTTTAGGATTTTTGTTAGGGATAGGGTTAGGGTTAAATTTAGTGGGAGGGTTAGGGTCAGGGTTAGTTTTAGGGTTAGGTTTATGGTAATCCTTAAGTTTATGTTTAGAAATAAATTTAGGGTTATGTTAATGGTTAGGTTTAGTGTTAGGGTTGAGATTAGGTTTAGTTTTATGTTTAGGGTTATGGTTATGTTCAGGTTTCGAGTAAGGGTTAATGTTAGGTATAGGGTTTTGGTTAGAGTTAGTGTTAGAAATAGGGTTAAGTTTAGGATTAGAGTTAGTGTGAGGGTTAGGATTAGGGTTAGGTTTAGGTTTATAGTTAGTTTAGGGTCAAGGTTAAAGTTAGTGTTAGATTTAGGGTTAGTGTTATGGTTATTGTTATTATTAGTGTTAAGTTTAGGGTTAAGTTTAATATCAGGGTTGGGGTAAGTGTTAGGGTTAGTTTTAGTGTTAGGGTTAGATTTATGGTGAGTGTTGCGTTTAGTGTTAGGGTTAGGGTTAGGTTTAGTATTGGGTTAGGGTTAAGTTTTCTGTTAGGTGTAGGGTTAGGTTTATGGTTAGTGTTATGGGTAGGTTTAGGGTTAGGTTTATGGTTAGGTTTAGAATTAGGGTTTGGTTTAAGGTCAGGGTCAGGTTTAGTGTTAGTGTTAGGTTTAGGAATATGAATAGTGTTAGGGTTAGGGTTAGGATTAAGGACAGTGTTAGGGTAGTCTTAGGGTTAGGGTTAGGTTATTGTTAAATTTAAGGTAAGGTTTATGGTTAGTGTTACGATTAGGGTTAGGTTCATAGTTAGGGTTAAGTTTAGTGTTAGGGTTAGGTTTATGGTTAGGGTTTGGGTTAGTGTTAGGTTTAAGGTTTGGGTTAGAATTAGTGTTAGAGTTAGGTTTAGGTTTAGGTTTAATGTTAGGTTTATGGTTAGAGTTAGGGTTAGGGTTAGTGTTAGGTTTATGGTTAGGGTTAGGTTTTGGTTTAGGTTTAGGGTTAGTGTTAGAGTTAGGGATAGGGTTAGAGTTAGTTTTAGGGTTAAGGTTAGGGTTAGATTGAGTGTTAGTGTTCAGGGTAGGAATAGGTTTAGTTTTAAGGTTAGGTTAGGATTAGGAGTATGGATAGTGTTAGAGTTAAGTTTTGTGTTAGGTTTTGTCGTGACTCTTGTACTTGGCATGGTTGTTTTACAGGATTAAGTCATAAAACAAAATGGAGTCATATTTGCTCCTACTATCACATTCCCTACTGGTTTTAGTAGGTTTGATATCAATTTTGCACATCATTAAGCCTCATTTTTGTTCCATCCTTCTGTGTCTAAGGCACTATCTGGGCTCGCAAGACCATAAGTCTGACCTCACCTACATTTTTGTGTATATGGCTTATGGGAGTTTTTAAGATGCAGGGTGTACAGTAATACCAATCAGGAGAATTACTAAGGGCCGAACTATGGCTGAAATGTTGGTAGTCAACCCAGGGGACGATGATAATTGGTTTTGATACCAAATTCCTGAAGTTTCTAGTGCTTCATATCTTTCCTCTAACCTATTTCTCACAAGTGCCAAACTGTCCTTTATTTTCCCAGAATGGTTTACATAGAAACAAGTTTCTCCCAGAGCCATACAAAGTCCTCCTGGTTTCAAAAAGAGACCATCTAGACCTCATCTGTTTGGAAGACTATTTCTGTCAGAGAGTCTAGTGAAACGTTTAGTTTGGAGATTGACGTTTCTAGTTTTCCTAAATTTATATCTATTTAACAGCTGAGGGTCTTCCCAAACCAGCCAGGAGGGGAACAAAAATGGGGGCAGACAGTCTATGTTGATAAGTCAGTGGGCCCTGGCCTTTAAAAAGTCCAGGCGTTCTTTCCCTTTTACTCCATCAAAATAGTAGGTTACATAGTTCAGAGTTATTGTTATGATTAGAGTTAATGTTAGTGTCTGGTTACGGTTAGAGTTAGGGTTAGGGTTAAGATTATTGTAAGGGTGAGCATTTTGGTTATTGTTAGGTTTCAGTTTAGGTTTAGGGTTAGTGTTAGTGTTAGGGTTAGGTTTAAGGTTAGAGTTAGGGTTACAGTTAGAATTAGTGTCAGGGTTAGGGTTTGTTTTAGTATTCGGGTTAGTATTATGGTTAGGTTTAGGGTTTGGCTTAGTCTTAAGTTAGGTTTAGTGTTAGGGTTAGGGTTAGGTTTAGTGTTCTGATTAGGGTTAAGGTAGGGTTAAGGTTAGGGTAAGGGTTAGTTTTAGTGTCAGGATAGGGTTAGGGTTATTTTTATGGTAATAGTCAGGGTTATGTTTAGTGTTAAAGTTAGGGTTACAGTTAGGACTTGGGTTAGTGTTAAGGTTAAGGTTAGAATTATTGTTAAGGTTACAGTTAGGGATAAGGTTATGGTTAGGTTTAGTGTTAGGTTTAGTTTTAGGTTTGAGGTTAGGTTTAGTGTTAGGGTTAGGGTTAACGATAGGGTTAGGGTTAAATTTAGGGTTTGGATTACGGTTAGGTTTAGGATTATGGTTAGTGTTAGTTTTAGGGTTCAGATTAGGTTTACTGGTAGCCTTATGGTTAGAATTAGAATTAGTTTAGTGTTAGGCTTAGGGGTAGGGTTAGGTTTATTGTTAGGTTTAGGTTTAGAATTAGTTCTAGGGTTAGTGTTAGTGTTAGGGTTAGTTTTAGGGTTAGAATTAGGGTAAGGATTAGCGTTAGGTTTAGGTTTAGGATTAGGGTTAGAGTTAGGCTAATGTTAATTTAGGGGTAGGTTTAGGCTTAGTGTTAGGGTTGTGTTTAGGGTTAGTGTTAGGTTTAGGTTTAGGATTAGGGTTAGGTTTAGTGTTAGGTATAGGGTTAGCGATAGGTTTAGGGTTAGTGTGAGATTTAGGGTTAGGGTTTGTGTTAGGGTTAGAGTTTGCATTACGTTTATACTTAGGGTTAGGTTTAGGGTTAGGGTTAGTGTTAGGTTTAGGTTTATGGTTAGTGTTAAAGTTAGAATTACAGTAAGGGTTAGGGTAGTGATAGGGTTTGTGTTAGTGTCAGGGTTAGTGAAATTGTTAGTTTTATGGTTAGAGTTTGGGATAGGGTTAATGTTTTGGTTAGGGTTAGGGTGATGGTTTGGGTTAGTGTTGTGGTTATTGTTAGATTTACGATTAGTGTTAGGTTTAAGTTCAGGGTTAGGTTTAGGTTAGGTTAGGATTAGGTTCAGGGTTAGGTTTAGGTTAGTTAGGATTAGGTTCAGGGTTAGGCTTAGCATTAGAATTAGGGTTAGGGTTAGGGTTATAATTAGGGTAAGGTTTAATTTTACAGTTAGGGTTAGGGATAGGGTTAGCATTAGTATTAAATTTAGGGTTAGGGTTAGGGTTAGGTTTATACTTAGGGTTAGAGTTAGTGTTAGGTTTAGGGTTAGGGTTTGGTTTAGTGTTAGTGTTTAGGTTAGGATTAGGTTTAATGTTAGAATTAGGGTTAGGGTTAGTGTTAGGTTTAGGTTTAGTATTAGGTTTAGGGTTAAAGTTTGAATTAGGTTTAATGGTAGTGTTAGCGTTGGGTAAGTTAAGTTTGTGTTAGTATTAGGTTTATTGTTAGGTTTAGGATTAGGGTCAGGTACAGATTAAGTGTTAGGTTAGGGTTATTGTTAGAATTAGTGTTAGTGCCTTATTAGAATTAGGGTTTGAGTTAGGGTTATTGTTAGGGTTAGCATTCGAATAAGGGTTAGGGTTCTTGTTAGTGTTAATGTTAGTGTTAGGTTTAGGGTTAGGGTTAGTGTTAGGGATAGGTTTATCCTTAGGGTTAGGTTTAGGGTAAGGGTTAGGTTTATGGTTTGGGTTAGGGTTGGTGTTAGGTTTAGGTTTAGGTTAGGGTTAGGGTTTTTGTTAGGGGTAGGGATAGTGTTAGTATGAGGCTTATTGTTAGAGTTGGGGTTAGAATAAGGTTTAGTGTTATGGTTAGGGTTAGGATTAGGGTTAGGGTTAAGGTTAGTGTTAGGCTTAGTGTTAGTGTTAGTTTTAGAGTTAGGGTTAGGGTTATAATTAGTGTTAGAGTTAGGGTTAGGTTTAGGGTTACAGTTAGGTTTAGGATAGGTTTAGGGTTAGTGTTTTGTTTAGCGTTATTGTTAGAGTTAAGGTTACAGTCAGGGTTAGGTTTAAATTCAGGGTTAGGGTTTGTGTAAGGGTTGATGTTAGGGTAAGGTTTAATATTAAAATTAGGATTAAAGTTAGTTTTAGTGTTAAGGTTAGGGTTAGGTTTAATGTTAGTTTTAAGATTAGAGTTAGGGTTTGGTTTAGTGGCAGGTTTAGCATTATGGTAGGTTTTAAGGTTAGGGTTAGGGTTAAATTTAGGGTTAGGTTTAGTATTAAAGTTAATGATTGGGATAGGTTTATTGTTAGGTTTAGTGTTAGGCTTAGGGTTATGTTTAGGGTAAGGTTTAGTGTTTGGTTTCGGGTTTAGTGTTATGTTTAGGGTTAGGGTTAAGTTTAGGGTGAGGGTTAGTCTTTGGGTTTGGAGTAGTGTTGATTTTATGGTTAATGTTAGCATTAGGGTTAGGGTTAAATTAGGATTACGGTTTGTGTTAGGTTAAGTGTAGGTTTAGGGTTGAGGATAGGATATAGTTTAGGGTTAGTGTTAGATTTAGGGTTAGGGTTAGGGTTAGGGTTAGAGTTAGGTTAGAATTAGGATTAGGGTTAGGGATAGTGTGAGAGTTAGGGCTAGGGTTAGTGCTAGGTATAGGGTTAGGAATATGGTTAATATTTTGGTTAGTGTTAGGGATAGGGTTAGGGATATAGTTAGAATTAGGATTAGGGTTAAGGTTACAGTAAGGTTTAGTGTTAGTGTTATGGTTAAGAATAGGTTGTGAGTTAGGTTAAGGTTAGGGTTAGGATTATGGTTAGTGTTAAAGATAGGGTTAGTGTTAGGTTTAGGGTTACAAGTATTGTTAGAATTAGCGTTTTGGTTAGGATTAGGTTTAGTGTTAGGTTTAGGGTTAGAGTTAGTGTTAGGTTTACCTTTAGGGTTAGGGTAAGTATTACCATTAGGATATTGTTACAGTTAATGTTAAGATTAGGGTTAGTGTTAGGGTAAGGTTAGGTTTAATGTTAGGTTTCATTTTAGTGTTAGAATTAGGGTTAGGGTTAGTGTTAGTGTTTGGTTTAGGATTAGGGTTAGGGTTAGGTTTAGGTTTAGTGTTAGGGTTCGGGTTATGGTGACTGTTAGGTTTATGTATAGAGTTAGCATTACGTTTAGGGTCAGGGTTATGGTTGGTTTAGTGTTAGAGGTAGGTTTAGGGTTAGTATTAAGGTTAGGGATAGGGTTAAATTTAGAATTAGTTTAAGGTTAGAGTTTGTGTTATGGTTAGGGTTAGGGTAATGATTAGTTTTAGGTTTAGCGTTAGGTAAGAGTTAGTGTTCGGGATAGGGTTAGGGTAGGTATTGGGGTTAGGGTTTGGGTAAGTGTTATGTTTGGGGTTAGGTTTAGTGTTAGTGTTAAGATTAGGGTTAGGGTTAGGGTTAGGGTTAGTGTTAGGTTTATTTTTTGTGCTAGGGTTAGGGTTAGGTTTAGGGTTAGGTTGAAGGTTAGGGTTAGGATTACTGTTAGGTTTAGTGTTAGTATTCGTTTTGGGTTGAGGGTTAGAATTAGGCTTAGGGTTATGGTAAAAATTAGTGTTAAGGTTAGGTTTACAGCAAGAGTTAGGAGTACTGTCAGGGTTAGTGTTAGGCTTAGGTTTAGGGTTAATGTTAGTGTTAGTGTGGGTTAATGTTAGGTTTAAAATTAGGTTTAGTGTTACAGTTAGGGTTAGGTTTAGTGTTAGGGTATGTGTTAGGGTTAGGGTTAGGATTAGGGTTAGTTGTAGTGTTAGGGTGAGTGTTATGGTTATGATTATGGTTAGGGTTGGGTTAGGTTTAGGTGATGTTTTGTGTTTGGGTTAGTGTTACAGTTAGGGTTATGAATAGGATTAGGGTTATGTTTAGGGTTAGGATTAGGATTAGGTTTATGGTTAGAGTTAGTGTTAGATTTAGGGTTAGGATTATTGTTAGGCTTATTGCTCGTGTTAGTGTTATGTTTAGGGTTAGGGGTAGGGGTAGGATTAGTGTTAGGGTTAGGGTTAGTGTTAGGTTTAGTTTTATGGTTAGGGTTATCGTTAGTGTTAGGTTTAGTTTTAGGTTTAGGGTTATGTTTAGTTTTAAGTTTGGGTTAGGTATTCTTTTAGGGATAGAGTTAGTGTTAGTGTTAGGGTTAGGGTTAAGGTTAGTGTTATGGATAGGGTTACTGTTAGGGTTAGGGTTAGGGTTAGGATTAGTGTTAGTGTTAGAGTTAGGGTTAGAATTAGTGTTAGATTTAGGGTCAGTTTTAGGATTCGGGTTAGTTTTAGGATTAGGTTTAGGGTTTGGAATATGGTTAGTTTTAGGTTTAGGGTAGTGTTAGGGTTATTGTTAGGGTTAGGCTAAGGTATTGTGTTAGAGTTAGGGTGAGTGTTAGGGTTAACATTATGGTTAGGTTTAGGGTTAGGGTTAGGGTTTCGATTAGTGTTAGGGTTTGAGTTAAAATTAGGTTTTCGATTAAAGTAAAGTTTAATGTTAAGAATATGTTTAGGGTTAGGTTTAGTCTTAAGGTTAAGGTTGGGGTTAGTTTTAGGTTTAGTAATGGGGTTAGAGTTAGTGTTAGTGTTAGGGTTAATGTTAGGGTTAGGGTTAGGGTAAGGGTTTGTGTTAGAGTTGGTTTAAATTTAAGGTTAGGTTTAGGGTTAGGGTTAGGTTTAGGGTTAAGTTTAGTTTTAGCGTTAATGTTAGGGAAATTTTTAGTATTAGTGTTACGTTTAGGGTTACTATTAGTGTCAGGTTTAGTGTTATGGTTAGGGTTATGTTTAGAGTTGTTTAGTGTTAGTGTTAGGGTTTGTGTTAGGGTTATGTTTAGTTTTAGGTTTACGGTTATTGTTAGGGTGAGGTTTAGTATTAGGGTTAGGGTTATGGTTAGGTTTAGGGTTATTCTTTTGGTTGGGGTTAGGCTTGTGTTAGGGTTTGTGTTAGGGTGAAAGTTAGGTTGTGGGATAGGGTTATGTATAGGATGAGTGTTAGGTTTAGGGTTAGCATTAAGGTTAGTGTTAGGGTTAGTGTTAAGGTTAGGGTTAGATTTAGGTTAGGTTTAGGGTTAGGGTTAAGTTATGGTTAAGTTTTGGTTATGGTTAGCTTTAGTGTTAAGCATAGGGTTAGGGTTAGTTTTATCATTAGTATTAGTGATAGGATAAGGTTTTGGGTTCGTGTTAAAGTTAGGATTAGGTTTAGGGTTAGAATGAGGGTTACTTTTAGGGTTAGGGATAGTTTTAGGATTAGTGTTATTGTTAGGGTCAGGGTTTGGGTTAGGGTTAGGGTTAGGGTTAGTGTTAGTGTTATGGTTAGGGTTAGTGTTAGTATTATGGTTAGGGTTAGGTTTAGGTTTAGTGTTAGGACTAGGGTTAGGGTTAGAGTTAGTGTTAGAATTAGGGTCAGTGTTAGGGTTAATTTAGGGTTAGGGCTAGGGTTAGGATTAAGGTTAAACTTAGTATTAGATTTAGGGTTAGTGTTAGAGTTTGTGTTAGGTTAATGGTTAGAGTCTGGGTTAGTGTTAAGTTTATGGTTAGGATTAGTGGAAGGGTTAGTATTAGGCTTAGTTTGGGGGCTAATGTTGGCGTTAGGGTTATGTTTAGGTTAGAGTAAGAGTTTGTGTTTGGTTTATGTTTAGGGTTAAGGTTGCAAATAGCATTATGGTCAGGTGTAGGCTTAGGTTTAGGTTTAGTGCTAGGATTAGGGTTAATGTTAGGTTTGGGTTATAATTAGGGTAAGTGTTAGGGTTAGGGTTAGGGTTATGATTACGTTTATGTTTAGGTTTACTGTTAGTGATAGGGTTAGGTTCAGGTTTAGGGTTAGGGTAAGGTTTGGTTTTAGGGGTAGTGATAGGATTAGGGTTAGTGTTAGGGTTAAGGTTATGGTTATGGATAGGGTTAGGGTTAGGGTTAAATTTAGATTTAGGGTTAGGGTATGGGTTAATATTAGGGTTAGTGTTGATTTTAGGGTTAGTGTTAAGTTTACAGTTAGGGGTAGGACTATGTTTAGGGTTATGGTTAGTTTACTGTTAAGTTTAAAGTTCGATCATTGTAAGGGTTAGTGTTAGGTGTAGTGTTAGGGTTAGGGTTAAAATTAGGGTAAGTGTTAGGGTAATGGTTAGTTTTAGGTTTAGGATTATATTTAGGATGAGTGTTAGGGATAGGTTTAGGGTTAGGTTTATAGTTAGGGATAGTGTTAGGGTTAAAGATAGGGTTAGTTTTTGGATTAGTGTTATGGTTAGAGATAAGTTTAGGTTTAGGTTTAGGCTTAGTGTTATGGTTAGGTTTAGATTTAAGGTTACTGATATTAGGGTTAGGGTTAGGGTTAGAGTTAGGGTTAGTTTTAGGGTTATATTTAGGGTTAGGTTAGGGTTATGGTTTCTGGTAGTGTTAGGGATAGTGTTAGGTTTAGGGTTAGGCTTAGAGTTAGGGTTACGGTTAGGGGATAGGTTAAGTTTTGGGTAAGGTTTATGTTTAGGATAAGGGTTAGGTTTAGAGATCAAGTTAGTTTTAGGGTTTAAGTGTTAAAGTTAGGTTTAGGATTTGGATTAGTGGTAGGGTTAGAGTTTGGGTTAGGGTTAGAGTAAGAGTTAGTGTTAAGTTTATGGTTCGTGTTAGTGTTAGTGTTAGGTTTAGTGTTAGGGTTATGGTTAGTGTTAGGATTATTGTTAGTGTTAGGGTTAGGGTTATTGTTAGGTTTAGGTTTAGGGTAAGAATTGGTGTTCAGGTTTGGTTTAGGTTAGGGTTAGGTTTAAGGTTAGAATGAGGGTAAGTTTAAGAGTTATGGATAGGATTATGGTCAGTGCTATTTTTAGGGTCACGGTTAGGGTTAGGGTTTGTGTTAGTGTTAGTGTTAAGTTTAGGATTATGTTTAGATTTAGTGTTAGTTTTAGGGTTAGGGTTAGGTTTAGGGTTAGAATTAGTGTTAGAATTTGGGTTAGGGTTAGGGTTAGTTTAAGTTTAGGGCTAGGGTTAGGATTAGGGTAAATGTTAGGGCTAGATTTAGGGTTAGAGTTACAGTTTGTGTTAGGGTAAGAATTAGGGTCAGGGTTAGTGTTAACATTATACTTAGGGTTTGATTTAGTTTTATGGTTAGGGATTTTTATTAGGATTAAGGTAAGAGTTAGTGTTAGGTTTAGGGTTAGGTTTAGTGTTAGAGTTAAGTTTAGGTTTAGGTTTAGGGTTAAGATTAGGTTTTGGGTTAGGGTAAGGGTTAGGGTTAGGGTTAGGGTTAGGTTTAGTGTTAGGTTTAGGTTTAGGGTTAATGTTAGGTTTAGTGTTAGTGTTAGGGTTAGCATTAGGGTTAGGGATAAGATTAGAAATAGGGTCAGGGTAATGGTTAGTGTTAGGGTTAGTGTTAGAATTAGTGTTAGGGTTAGGCTTAATGTTAGGGTTAAGTTTAGCTTTATGTTTAAGATTAGTGTTAGGGTTAGTGTTAAGGTTATGTTTAAGTTTAGAGTTCGTGTTAGGGTTAAGTTTCAGGTTAGGGTAATATTTAGGGTTAGGTTTAGTTTTAGGGTTATGATTAAGATTAGTGATAATGTTAGTGTTAGGTTGTGGATTAGAGTTAGTGTTATGGTTAGGGTTAAGGATAGGTTTATAGTTAGGTTTAGGGTTAAGGTTAGGGGAAGGGTTGTAGTTAGTGTTAGGTGTAGGAATAGGTTTAGTGTTAAGAATAGGTTTGGTTTGTGGTTACGGTTTAAGGTTAGTGTTAAGTTTAGTGTTACAGATAGGGTTAGTTTTATGGTTAGATTTATGGTTAATGTTAGTGTTAGGGTTAGGCTTCGTATTAAAATTAGAATTAGAATTAGTTTTAGGGTTAAGGTTAGTGTTAGGGTTAGGGTTAATGTTAGGATTAGTGTTAGTGTTTGTGTTAGGGTTAATTTTAGTTTTAGGGCTTTGGTTAGTGTTAGGCTTATTCTTAGTTGTTAGGCTTAGGTTTTGTATTAGAGTTAGGGTTAATGATATGGTTAGGTTTAGTGTTAGGGTTAGGATTAACGATAGGGTAAAATATAGGTTTAAATTTAGGTTTAGGTTTGGTTTAGTGTTAGGGTTAGAGTTAGGGTTAGGGTTTAGATTAGGGTATAGGTTAATGTTAGGAATAGGGTTAGGGTTACTTTTAGTCTTATGATTAGTGTTGGGGTTTGTGTTAGGTTTAGGACTAGGTTTAGGTTAGTGTTAGTGTTATGGTTATCATTAGGGTTAAGATTAGATTGAGTGTCAGTGTTGGATTAGGATTAGGGATAAGGTTAGTTTTAGGGTTATGGTTAGGGTTAGGTTTAGTATTATGGTATCGGTTATGGTTAGTGTAAGGGTTATGGTTAGTGTTAGGGTTACATTTAGGGTAAGGTTTAGGGTAAGGTTTGGTTTAGTTTTTGTGTTAGGGTGAGTGTTCGGGCTAGGGATAGGATTATGGATAGGATTAGGTTAGGGTTAGGGTTAGGGTTAGTGATAATGTTAGGGTTATTGTTGGAGATAGGGTTAGAAATAAGATGAGGATATGAATAGTTTTATTTTTAGGGTTAGGGTTAGGTTTAGGGTGTAGGGATAGGGTTAGCATTAGATATGCATTAGTGTTTGTGTTTGGGTCGGGTTAGGGTTTGGTTTAGGGTTGCGGTTAAGATTAGCATTAGGGTTAGGGTTAGTGTTAGGGTTAGGATTAGGTTTAGGTTAAGGTTAAGGGTTAGTGTTAGTGTTAGGTATATCATAATGGTTAAGGTTAGAATAAGGTTTTGGGTTCGGGTTAGGGTTAAGTTTAGGGTTAGAATGAGGGTTAGTTTTAAAGTAAGAGATAGGACTTGGTTTAAGGTTATTTTTAGGTCAGAGTTAGGGTTAGAGTTAGTGTTAATGTTAGTGTTAGTTTTAAAGTTAGGATTAGTGTTATGGTTAGTGTAAGTATTAGTGTTTTAGTTAGTGTTAGGTTTACGGTTAGTGTTAGTGTTAAAATTAGGATTAGGTTTTGGATTAGGTTTATGTTTAGTGTTAGGATTAGGGTTAGGGTTAGGTTTACAGTTAGTATTAGTGTTAAAATTAGGATTAGGGTTTGGTTTAGGTTTATGTTTAGTGTTAGGATTAGGGTTAGGGATAGTGTTAGAGTTAGTGTTAGGCTTAAGGTTAGGGTTAGTATTAGAATTAGGGTAAAGTTGAGGCTTAGGGTTGGCGTTAGGATTAGGGGAAGGTTAGGATTAGTGTTAGGGTTAGGTAAAGGTTTGGGATTAGTGTTAGTGTTAGGATTAAGTTTAAATTTAGGGTTAGTGTTAGGAATAGCATTAATGTTATGGTTATGCTTAGGGTTAGTTTTAGGTTTACACTTAGGGTTAGAGTATGTATTAGTGTAAGTTATAGGGTTAGGGTTATTGATAGGTTTAGGGTTAGGGTTAAGGTTAGGTTACCGTTAGGGATTATTTTAGGGTTAGGTCTAGGGTTAGGGTTAGTTTAGTGTTAGGTTTAGGGTTATGGTTATGGTTATAATTTGGGCTAGGGTTAAGTTTAGTGTTAGGGTTAGTGTTAGTGTTAGGGTCAGGGTTAGGGTTAGTTTTAGGGTTAGGTTTATGAATAGGGTAATGATTAGTGTTGGGGTTAGGTTTAGTTTTAGGCTTGATCTTAGGGTTATTGTTAGGGTTAGGGTTAGGTTTAGGCATAGGGTGAGAGTTAGGTTTAGGGTTAAGATTTTAGGAGTTGGGTTAGTGTTAGGGTTAGTGTTAGGCTTAGTGTTTGGTTTAGTGTTCTGTTTAGGTTTAGCATTAGGGCTAGTGTTATGGATAAGATTAGAGTTATGGTTAGGGTTGGTTTTAGTATTTGGTTTAGGGTTAGGTTTAGGATTAGTATTAGGGTTAAGGTTAGGGTTAGTGTTAGCATTAATGTTATATTTAGGGTTAGGTTTAGGATTAGGATTAGTGTTAGAGTTAGGTTTGTTATTAGGTTAGTGTTAGGGTTAGGGTTATGATTAGGGTTAGGTTTACTGTCAGGGTCAAAGTTAGGGTTTGGGTTAGGGTTAGGTTTCGTTTTTGGGTTAACGTTACGGTTAGGTTCAGGGTTAGTTTTAGGGTTATGGTTAGGGATAGGGTTAGTTTAAGTTTTAGGGTTTGGGTTAGACTTACGGTTAGGATTAGTGTTAGAGTTAGGATTAGGGCTAGGGTAAGTGTTACGATTAAAATTATATTAGGGTTAGGGTTTGTGTTAGGGTTAGAGTTAGGGTTAGGTTTAGGGTTATGGATAAAATTAGGGTTAGTGTTAGGGTTAGGGTTAGGTTTAGGGTTAGAGTTAGTTTTAGTGTTAGGCTTAGGGTTAGTTTTAGTGTTAGGTTCAGTTTTAGGGATAGTGTTAGCGTTAGTGTTAGGCTTAGATTTAGGATTAGTTTTAGGGTTAATGTTAGAGTTAAGTTTAGGTTTTTAGTTATGGTTAGTGTTAGAGTTCGGGTTAGCATTAGACTTAAGGTTATGTTTAGGGTTAGAGTTAGGTTTAGAGTTAGGTTAGGTTTAGGGTTAATGTTAGGTTTATAGTTATGGTTAGAGTTAATGTTAGAGTCTGTGTTAGGCTTAGAGTTATGCTTAGGATAGGGTTAGTGTTAGGGTTAATGTTAGGGTTAGGTTTAGGTTCAGTGTTAGGATTATGGATAGTTTTATGCTTAGCATTAGCGATAAGAATAGGCTTAGTGTTAGGTTTAGTGTTAGGGTTAGTGTTATGGTTAGGTTTAGGGTTAGAGTTAGGGTTAAAGTTAGGGTTAGGTTTAGTGTTAGAATAATTGTTAGGGTTAGGATTAGGGTTAGGCTTTGTGTTAGGCTTAGGGTTAGGTACAGGACAAGGGTTAGTGTTAGCGTCAGTGTTAGTGTTAGGGTTAGGGTTAGAGCTAGGGTTAGAGTTGGTGTTAAGTTTAGGTTTAAGGTTAGTGTTAGTGTTAGGGGTTGTGTTAGAGTTACAGTGAGTTTTAGGTTTAAGGTTACAGTTATGGTTAGGTTTATGGGTAGGTTAAGTTATGGTTAGGGTTTGTGTTAGGATTAGGGTTATGGTTCGGGTTGCAGATAGAATAAGGTTTTGGATTAGGCTTAGGTTTAGGATTAGGTTTAGGGATAGGGTTTGGACTAGTGTTAGGTTTAGGGTTCAGGTTAGGGTAAAGGTTATGTTTACAGTTAGGGTTATATTTATGGATAAGTCTAGGTTTAGTTTTATGGATAGGGTTAGGGTGGAGTTTGGTTTAGATTAAGATTTAGATTGATGAATAGGTTTAGGGTTAGGGTTTGTTTTAGAGTTAGGGTGTTGGTTAGGGTTAGTGTTAAGATTAGGTTTGAAGTTAGGGTTAGGGTTAAATTTTTGTTTAGTATTAGGGTTATTGTTAAGGTTACGGTTAAGTATAGAGTAAGGGTTAATTTGAAGTTAGGTTTATTGTTAGGTTTAGAGTTAAAGTTTAGTTTAGGTTTAGTGTTAGTGTTAGGGTTAGTGTTAGGGTTAGGTTAATGGTTAGTGTTAGGGTCAGGGTTAAACTGAGTTTTAGGGTTAGGGTTAGGTTTAGGATTTTGGTTAGAGTTAGGTTTAGGGTTAAGTTTAGGGTTAATGTTAGTGTTAGGATTAGGTTTAGGTTTAGGTTTAGTGTTAGGTTAGAGTTTCGGTTAGAGTTAGGGTTAGTGTCAGGGTTAGGGTTAGGCTTATGTTGAGGATTAGGTTTATGGTTAGGGTTAGTGTTAGCATTAGTGTTAGGGTTAGTGTTAGAGTTAGTGTTAGGGTTATGGTTAGGGTTAGGTTTAGTGTTAGGTTTAGGTTTGGGGTAAGATTCAGTGTTAGTATTATGGTTAGTGTTAGTGTTATATTTATGTTTAGGGTGAGGATTCGGCTCAAGTTTAGGCTTACAGTTAGGGTAAGTGTAAGTTTTAGGGTTAGTGTTATGGTTAGGTTTAATGCTAGGGTTAGAATTATGATTAGAATTAAGGTTGGGCTTAATTTTAAAAACAGGGTTAGTGTTGGTGTTTGGGTTAGTTTAGGGTTAGGTTTAAACTTCAAGTCAGGATTGCAGTTAGAATTAGGGTGAGAGTTTTGGGTTAGGTTTAGGGTTAGTGTTAGGTTTAGTCTTAGGGTTACAGTTAGGGTTAAGGTTAGGATTAGATTTTGCTTTAGGGTTGTGTTAGGGTTAGGGATATTATTAGGTTTAGGTTTAGGTTAGGGTTAGGGTTAGAAGTAGGGTAAGGACTAGGTTTAGGTTTAGGGATAGGATTAGTTTTAGTGTTAGGGTTGGTGTTAGGCTTAGAATTATGTTTAGTGTTAGCATTAGGTTAGTGTTAGAATTAGGGTTACTTTTAGTAAAAGTGTTAGGCTTAAAGTTAGGGTTAAGATTAGGGTTAGTGTTAGATTTATGGTTAGGCTTAGGGTTTGGTTTTGTGTTACATTTAGGGTTTGGCTTAGGTTTAGTTTTAGTGTTAGGGTTAGTGTAATAGTTAGGGTTAGGTTTAGTGTTAGGTTTAGGGTTAAGGGTAGGTTTAGGGTTAGGTTAGGTTTAGGATATGCATTAGGGTTAGGTTTAGCATTAGGGTTAGTGTTCTGTGTAGGATTATGGTTTCACTTAGTGTTAGGTTTAGGATTAGGATTAGGTCTAGGGTTTGGTTTAGTGTTAGGGTAAGGTTTATGGATAGGGTTATTGTTAGGGTTAGCATTAGGTTTAGGGTTACTGATAGTGTTATGGCTAGGGTTAGAGTTAGGGTTAGGTTAAGTGTTAGGTTTATGGTTATTGTTAGGTTGAGGATTAGGTTAGTTTTAGGGTTTCTGTTAGGGTTAGGGTTAGGGTGAGTGTTATGGATAGGTTTAGGGTTAGGAATAGGGTTTGGCTTATGATTAGATTTATGTTTAGTGTTTGTATTAGTTTTAGAGTTAAGGTTAGGTTTAGGGTTAGTTTTAGGGTTAAGGTTAAGGTTAGTGTTAGGGTTAGCAATATCACCAGGCTTTGGATTTTAAAACTGTAAAGTATTTAAAGAAGCTGTAGCAGCCTATGGTCCTCAAGCCCATTTAACTGTAAGTGTGGTTGAATCCATTGCAATTTTAAACTTGACACCATCAGATTGGGCTAGCATGTGCAAAGCTGTGCTAAATGGAGGACAATATCTGTTATGGAAAGCTACTAATCAGGAATTGTGTGTGGAGATGGCCAAGCAAAATGCAGCAGCCTGGTATCCACAGAGAAATCTATATATGTTGCTAGGAGAGGGACCTTATGAGGGTCAGCAGCAACAAGCTGGATATGATCCTGCCATATACTTACAAATCCCTTCATCTGTGGTTAAGGCATGGAAGACTTTACAAGGTCATGGAGATTTACAAGGTCAATTATCTAAGGTAATACAAGGAGCTAATGAACCTTATGCTGAGTTTGTGGATAGGCTTATGCAAACAGCAAGCAGAGTCTTTGGAGTTGTAGAACAAGCAATGCCATTAAAAAAAAAAAAACTAGCTTATGAACAAGCCAATAGTTTCTGTAGGGAGGCTATTCGAACTTGGAAATATAAAGACTTAAATGCATACATTAAATTGAGTAGAGATATTAATGAACCAGTGGTACAGGGGCAAGTCTTGACAGCTGCAGTAACCCAAGGAGTACAACAGATTTTAGGTGTCAGGCCAAAAACATGTATAATTGTGGTCAATCAGGAAATTTTAAAAGGAGTTGCCCCATAGGATGAGTGTTTAAAACAAGTAGCAAAACTGGTGATGATCAAAAAAGAAAAAATACCAGGTGTTTCCTCACGATGTTGTAGAGGAAAACATTGGGCTAGTGAATGCCATTCTCAGACTGTTGTAGAGGGTACTCCATTGCCAAAAAATGGACAGAGGGGCCTGATGCCCCAGGGCCCACAACTACAAATATATGGGGCATTGAAGGAACCCAGCAACACCGTCAGGGTAGCACCCAGGACACATTATCCATTAACTCTCTTATCAGAAAAAACAGAGGGAGTGCAGGATTGGACATCTTCACCTCCGCCAGAACAGTACTAACTCCAGAGATGGGAGTTTGAATCATTCCCCCAGGGTTAAAAGGACCTCTTCCCCCAGGAACAGTAGGCTTGTTATTAGGATGCAGTTCTTCTACTCTAAAAGGACTTATGATAAGTCCTGAGGTAATTGATCCCGATTTTGAAGCTGAGATAAAAATTATTTCTAGTTCTCCAAGGGGTCTCTCAGTAATTTCACTAGGAGAAAGGATTGCACAGTTATTAATACTACCCAATTTACATGACACATTTTCTAGTCATACTGTAGAAAGAGGTCCCAAAGTATTTGGCACCACAGGTATAGATTGGGCTATGCTTTCTTTAAATTTAAATTCTTGCCCTATGTTAAAGTTAACCATTCAAGGACATGATTTCAATTGACTGCTAGACACAGGAGCAGATCTTAGCATCATCTCTCGTCAAGAATTGCCAAAAGATTGGCCTTTACAACAAGCCACTCAAATGCTTTGAGGTCTAGGAGTGGCAACTAATTCCCATAGTAGTGCAATGGTATTAAAGTGGAAGGATAATGAACGATGTGAAGGAACTATACAGCCATATGTATTGGATCATCTTCCTATAAATTTATGGGGATGAGATGTTCTAGGTCAATTGGGATTAACATTAACAAATAACATTCCACATATGAATCCAAATGCGCCCACTATTATGGCTGGAGAAGGTGTTAAGAAAGGAAAAGGATTATGAGAACAAGGACAAGGTGCAGTGGCACCAATACAAATAGATCAAAAAACAGATAGACATGGACTGGGTTTTTGGGAGGGGTCACTGAGACAATAAAAATTACTTGGAAATCAGAAAGGCCAGTAGGGGTTCCTCAGTGGCCCCTGACAAAAGAAAACATACAAGCAGCCCATGACCTAGTCAATCAACAATTAGCAGAAGGACACATACAACCTTCTGTATCTCCCCATAATACTCCCATTTTTGTTAGTAAAAAGAAATCTGGCAAATGGAGACTATTACAAGATTTAAGAGCTATTAATAAAGGAATGGTTATCATGGGTCTGTTCAATTGGGGATTCCTCAATTTTCTGCTTTGCCAAAAACCTGGTATGTTTTAGCTATAGATATTAAAGATTGTTTTTAATCCATTACAATTCATCCAGAGGATAGTCCACGTTTTGCATTTAGTGTCCCTTTGCTGAAACATGAAGGTCCTGATCAGAGATATGAATGGAAAGTACTCCCTAAAGGGATGGCTAATAGTCCTACTATGTGTCAAGTTTATGTTGACAAGGCAATCCAGCCACTTAGAAATCAAAATCCTGAACTACAAGTATTTCATTTTATGGACGATGTATTATTAGCACACAAAGGTAAAAATACTTTGCTAGAATGCTATGCTACATTTACAAACTTATTAAAAATTATAATCTAGAGATAGCAATAGATGAAATACAATTATATTTTCCAATTAATTATTTAGGAGTTCTATTATCCTCAACCATGGTCCACCCACCAAAAATTCAAATACGAGTAGATCAACTTAAAACACTTAATGACTTTTAAAAACTGTTCAGAGACATAAATTGGATAAGGCCTTATCTAGGCATACCACGAGGAAAGTTGGGACCTTTATTTGATATCTTAAAAGGTCTACCGGATCCAAATTTACCCCGCATGTTAACACCTGAAGCGAGAAAAACATTAAAACTCATTGAAACATATATGAAAAATATGCATCTGGATAGAATTGATATAAGTTTGCCTCTGTTATTTATTGTATTACCCACGAAAATATTCCTACAGGAGTACTTTGGCAAGAAGGTCCTTTATTATGGATACATTTATCTTATTCTCCTAACACTATTCTTACTAGGTATCCTGAGGCTGTGGGGCAATTAATACTCAAAGGAATAAAAACAGCAAAGGGAGTGTTTGGAATTTCTCCTAATAAAATTATTACTCCATATACTATGGATCAAATTGATGTGGTAGCTAATGAGTTAAATACTTGGGCAATAATCATGTGAAAATCTATTTGTTCATTTGAAAACCACTTACCACCTAATCCTTTGTTGTCTTTTTGGTCCTCACATCCTGTATTTTTTCCAAAAATGACAAGAAAAACACCTATCATGAATGCTCCAATAATATTTACTGATGGGTCATATAATGGTACAGCAGCAGTAGTTACCTCTGCTCAAGCTTTTACATTTTTACTACTGAAACAATCAGCTCAAAAGGTAGAGCTTAATGCAGTATTACAAGCTTTTGTGATGTTTAAAGATTCTGTATTTAATTTAGTTTCTGACAGTCAATATATAGTTAATGCTATAATATCCCTTGAATATGCTGGTAGGATTTCCCATTCCTCTACTGTTTTCTGCCGCAGTCTGGCTGGGCACAAATGCTGCAGTCTGGCTGGGCACACAATTACGAGCCACCACACAGCTTGTAGATTCAAACAGCAACTCTTTATTCCCGATCTCACACCAGCCGTCTACAATCACGTTCTGGGGAAATCCACGTTCTCTGCCCAAATCCACATCCACTGGGCTTCTGTCTCCCAAAAAATACTGTCTGAATCCCGTGAGAACTCAAGAGGAACTCAGGCAGCAGGATACGCTCTATTCCCAGCAGGAATAATCTTAAACCTTAAACCTGGAACCTAAACTGGGAACGCCCTAAACCCGATTATCTTAAACCGGGAACACCCTAATCCACCCTGGTCCTTGAGCAAGGTCACCAACATTCAATGTCACTGAAAAATGTCAGCAACATGGGGTATGCTGGCAAGGAAATTGTCATACCTACTTGGCTAATGGCTCCCAGCATCTCCCCCCTTTTGATTAATTAAACAACAAGCAATGTGGCTTAAAGACCGTGCCTGGTAGGTTGTCCAATTCAACATATGATTCTTACCTGTCATCGGAAAACTGACCTTTAGGCGTCAGCCTCCTGTCTTAGGTTGATACCACTGCAATTGGATCATACCCGTCACTGACTACCGGTCCAGCATATAGCCATTGGCCCCCAAATTTTAGACCATCACTAGCAGAAGGGAGGAGGATACAGAAATGCCATGACACCAAGCCAATTGACGGCTCCTTGGGAAAAATTGCATCACTAGTGACACCATCAGCAAAGATATGTCAGCACTACCACAATTAACATGGGGTGCGCTGGCAAGGAAATAAAAATTGCATCACTGGTGACACCATCAGCAAAGATATGCCAGCATTACCAAAATTCGCTGCACCAAACGATAGTTACATAGTTCAGGCAAGTTTTGCAAGCAGTTCAAAGTGGAGGAATCTATCAATATGTCCATTTCCTCCCCAAATCCGTTTCCTCCCAAAGTAAGTTGACTCCTTGATTGAGCATTACTTTTTGAGTTATATTCATTGATGCATCAGTTTATACAGCTTACTGTGATAGCTGTCATAGAAGCTGTCTTCACCGGCACTGGGATGAAGATAGGAATTCTGGCAATGATGCTAAAGAGACATTATCCTGAAAAGAATTATTGAATATAATGAAAAGGAAAGGTGAAAGTAAACAAACAGATCTGTTAACCTACTTTAAAAACAATCCTTAACAGCTGTTTACCTAATTTAAATTAGTAAACAAACAGATCTGTTAACCACCTTTAAAAACAATCCTTAACAGCTGTTTACCTAATTTAAATTAAACCATTTAAATCACGTGAATAAAAAAATAATAATAATAATTCGGATCCATTTTTTCATGAGCGCTCCTCATATAAGAAATATGGACATACGCACATACAGACATACAACACAAAACACAAGAGTGTACACAAACGTACAACACATAGGAAAATAGTAAAGGCCTTGTAGCTTTACCTAGGTGAAATCTCCATTGCAATGTTTAAAAACTCCACAGTCAAAAAATAAAACTGATCAGAAAAACATTAACCTAGGTTTGTATGAGCTCAAAAAATAAAAATAGAACCTTATGATGTAGAAAAATGCAATAATAAAATAGCTATTGAAAAAAGCATCCTGGTTAATCACTGTCGCAGATGTAAGAATGGCCAAGCTGGAGTTCTGGATATCAGCTGTTATGGATTTGAGTCAAATCATCTTCTTTTCGATCTGTAGAAATTGTTTTAGTTAATCTCTCTGGAATCCAAATCGGCTGCTGTTCTCCCTGTGGAAAAACACAAACAGACCCCCGACTTCAGACAATCACTGTGTCAGGACCTTTCCATTGTCCTGTTAGAATATCTTTCCAAAGTACTTTAGGCTTATGTACATTTTTGGGATACATGTGCCTTTCCGCAGCACTAAGTCCTAATGAATCCATATTTTAAAAGTTTAGAGTAAAAAGCATTATTTTAAGTTTATCTTTGGGGGATATATACCCCCTTCCAATTCCCTCTTTTTGCTTTAATAAGTACGTTTTAATAGTTTGATGAGCTCTTTCAACTATGCCTTGTCCCTGCGTATTGTATGGGATTCCTGTTATATGAGTAATACCAAATGATGAGCAAAATTGTTTAAAAGAGGTAGAGGTATAGCCAGGACCATTATCGGTTTTTAACTGTTTAGGAAGGCCCACAGTGGCAAAATTTTGTAAGCAATGAGCTATAACATCTTTAGTTTTTTTCTCCGGCATGAAGGGAGCCCATCAAAAATCCAGAAGATGTATCGACTGTAACGTGTAAATATTTTAATTTTCCAAATTCTGGCAAGTGTGTGACGTCCATCTGCCAAATATGGTTAGGTATCAGTCCTCTAGGATTGACTCCAAGATTAACTTGTGGTAAAAATGTCACACAATTTTGACATTGTTTTATTATATGTCTGGCTTGTTCCTTAGTTATTTTAAAACGCTTTTGTAAAGTATTAGCATTAACATGAAACCTTTTATGAAAATTTGTAGCTTCTTCAAATGTAGAGAAAATATGTATGTCATGTGTAGTTTTATCTGCTAAATCATTGCCTAAACTAAGGGCTCCAGGGAATCCTGTATGTGCCCTAATATGTCCTATGAAGAATGGATCTTTTCTGTCCCAGATTAGACTTTGTATAGTGGAAAACAAAGAGAAAACAGTAGAAGAAGAGGAAATCCTACCAGCATCTTCAAGAGATACTATAGCATTAACTACATACTGACTATCAGAAAATAAATTAAATACAGAATCTTTAAACATCAAAAAAGCTTGTAAAACTGCATTAAGCTCTACCTTTTGAGCTGATTGTTTGGGTACTAAAAATGTAAAAGTTCGATCTGGGGTAACTACTGCTGCTGTACCATTATTAGACCCATCAGTGAATATATTTGGAGCATTCATGATAGGTGTTTTTCTTGTCATTTTTCCCCAAGGGCAAATTATGGGACATGCTAAAACTTCAATGATTTGTAATTAATAATATTATTAGTGAATATCCTTTAGACAATGTTGTTACTGTGTTTACTGATGGATCAAAAACTAAAAGTGCTTATTGGACAGAGAACCAATATTGGGTTCAAATAACAAACTATCAATCTGTCCAACAAAATGAATTATTTGCAGTCATTCAAGTTTTAAATGATTTTGTTAATCAAGACATTAACATTCTTACTGACTCTGCATACACGATGGGAGTAGTTAAAAATATATTTACTGCAGTAGCCTATTCTAATAAACCTGCTCTACAAAATCTTTTTCTTACTTTACAAAAACTTTTACAAGCTCATAATGCTCGCATATTTATAGATCATATTAGATCACACTCTAAATTAACAGGATTTTTGACATATGGTAATGCTCAGGTAGACAAATTAGTGATGTTCAAAACTCCTCAAGAAGAACATAATCTGTTTCATTCTAATGCCGGACATTTACACATTAAATATAAGATTCCATATAAACAAGCAAAACAAATTATTAAAAATTGCCCAGTTTGTCGACCTTTACATCTTAGGATTGTACCTTCCGGAGTAAATCCTAGAGGGATTCAACCTAATGAATTATGGCAAATGGATGTTACACATGTTCCCTTGTTTGGACGTTATTCTTGTGTTCATGTAACTATTGACACATACTCTAAATTTTTGTGGGCTACCGCTCAAATTGGAGAAACCACCTGCCATGTTATTCAACACTTAGTGGAAATATTTATTATTATGGGAATTCCCGCTATGATTAAAACTGATAATGGTCCGGCTTATACTAGTAAAAATTTTAAAGATTTTTGCAAATTATATGATATTGTTCATCTAACCAGAATAGAATATAATCCACAAGGACAAGCTTTAGTAGAACGTGTACATGCTCCGCTTAAAACACAAATTAAAAAAATTAAAAAGGAGGAAAATGGCAGATTTAAATATGCACTTGTTTAGACATTTACAAAATCAACCTAAAGCATTGTTACATCAAGCCTTATTTATTTTAAATTTTCTTAATCTTCCACAAGGAGAAATATTGACAAGAGCAGAACGACATTTTGAGCAAAAAACCTTAGAAACAGTTCATGAACCAATTTGGATAAAAATTGCCGCAGATGCTGAATGGCAGCCAGGGATTTTACTTTATAGAGGAAAGGGCTATGCTTATGTTTCAACAGAAAATGGACACCGGCAGTGGCTCCCAGGGCGGTGGATCCAGACCCGTCAAAATCAGAATGGCACCAAGGGGGGCACCCTATCCATTACCCCAGCCGAGGAATCAAGATCCTGAGCTTGATGTTCCAGTGGCAGCAATGGCGCATCTTCATCTTGGGGCCCGACGTCGTCGACGTCCTAATTTCTCTCCCTTACCTACGTGGGGTCAAATTAAAAAGCTGAGTGGGGAAGGGCAAAAGGTGCTGCAACGAACAGGGAAGAGTTGCACCCCAGAAAATTTATTTCTGGCCATGTGTGCATTATTGACAGTGTCTTCTGCTTCTGAGGTACAAAATAATAATACTCACTATTGGGCCTATATTCCCAATCCACCTTTGCTGGAACCTGTTACTTGGGGTGACATGGATATTACCTTATATACTTCTCCTGCTCTTTTATCTCCCCCTTGGAACAATTTAACATATATGAATATTTATGATGGAACACCATTTAATTTCACTTATAAGAATAATAACAGTAAACCTATATGCTTGGGCGTTCCTCCTTGCTTACAATTAGATTGGCAACATTGGATACTAGTTGGAAATTGGAGTAATGGTTCCCAACCCGTTTACAACGGTTGTCTGCATGGTCCGTCAATATGACCTGGGATAATATAACTGAACAAAAATACCCAATGTTCCCCGAGTGCCCAGATTTTACTTATCAGGACTTGAGATACTCCCCTTTCATATGGCAGGAATGTTTAGGCAAATTTGGGAAGATATTTCAGAATATTATTATGTGGGGTCCTTACGGGATGTTCTTAAAAAATTGTTCAGAATGGAATATTACTGCTTGTGATTTATCTTCTACATACAGAATCCCGCCAAAAGAGAGATGGAATGAAACCATTCGGAATGACAAATTGATGGCCTGGGGTGATGGCGGAATTGCTGATCCACGCTTGGCTTCAGTGCGGTACACTCATCATTTACAAACACATTTATGGAAAATTGCTGCTGCAACTAAACCTGTAATTTTGTCTAATGGCTCTTTCTCTGGGACTAGTCAATTTGCTGCTTCTTATAATTTTACTGTATTTAAAGAATATAATATAACCACATGTGTGCCCATGCCATACCTGTTCTTAATTGGAAATGTTACTTTTGATGAGGGAATTTTATACTTTAACTGTAAATTGTATACCTGTATTAATACATCTGTTTCTATTCCTTCTGGTTATTCCATTGTGCTGTTACAACAGCACTCTCACATTTGGCTTCCTGTAAATTTACAAAGAACATGGTCCCAAGATACTGTAAATACTTTGGTTCTGGAATTTTTTAGACAATTGTTAAAACGTACTAAACGGTTTGTGGGAGTTGTTGTTGCTGTAATTCTAAGTCTTATTGCAGTGATTACAGTTGCTACAGTTTCAGGGATAGCTTTACATACTTCTTTACAAACAAAACATTTTGTTGAGGAATGGCATACAGATTCGCATGAGTTATGGCTATCCCAGGCTCAAATTCATTCTAGACTTCAGACTCAAATAGATATTTTAAAACAGACAGTTAGGTTAAAAAAGATTAGTTAGGAAAAAAGATACTCACCTTAGAACAGGAAATTAGATTAAAATGTGACTGGAATTCAACTTCTTTCTTTATAACTAATGTACGATATAATCAAAGCTTACACGAATGGAGTACCATACAAAATTATCTTGATGGTAATAAAACAGCTCAATTAATGATTGATTCTTTTTTTTCAGTTTTTTTTTATTTTTAATTTTTTATTGTGGGTTGTTCAAAATATTACAAATTTCTTGACATATCATATTCCACACTTTGATTCAAGTGGGTTATGAACTCCCACCTTCACCCCATACACAGATTGCAGAATCACATCAGTTACACATCCATTGATTTACATATTGCCATACTAGTGTTTGTTGTGCTCCACTGCAAAAGGATATATTTGAAATTTTTGGAAAAGGATTTCAACATGATGATGCTGCACAAATAGCTGAATTGTTTTTAAAACAGTTAGAGGGATTAGATCTCAAAGGAATTGCTCAAAGTCTTACCCATACGGCTGGAGGAGTGGGAATAGTGTTATGCTTAGTTATTATCCTGTTTGTAATTATATATTGCATGTGCATAAGACCATCTCAAAATGCTATATTAA
Source organism: Marmota flaviventris (assembly GCF_047511675.1). Taxonomy (NCBI): domain Eukaryota; kingdom Metazoa; phylum Chordata; class Mammalia; order Rodentia; family Sciuridae; genus Marmota; species Marmota flaviventris. The sequence goes on along the minus strand of NW_027288077.1, from coordinate 38,258 downwards.
CTTTGTGGAAAACTGTTTTAGAAAAACAAAAGAAAAAGGAAGGAATTGTTGGGGTTTGAGTGTGCAGAGTTTAGCTCCCTCAGGCCTGACATTTTGCAAGAGCTGTGGTTGTGATTTAGGTCAGCTGAGACAAACCTCAGTTAGGAGGAGGAAAAGTTCTCTTCCCCTTATCACAAGTCACAAGTTCTGCATGGTTTGGCCAAGAGGAAGAAGCTTCCTGCATACTTATCCTGGGAACAGTACATTCTAAAGAAACAAATGCATCCTCAGGGGATTAGATAATGTCTACAAAGAACTTTAAGAGGGTACTTATCAAATAAACAGGAACAATCTGAATTTAGCTCTGTGTATCCGCTGAGGCATGGTATTTGGGCAATGTGGGTAACGTGATATTGAAGAATTGCTTGCTTTGTTAGAAGAAGTAGATAAAAGGAACTTGCAAATAAACCTCAGCATGCAGTTGTAATTGCTGCCTTTGCTCTTCATCCCCTGTGTCCTGGTTATTTCGTGACCCTTACCCAGGGACCCAAACACTCTAGACGTTCACAGTTAGCCTAAGGATTAGGGATAGGTCTAGGGTTACCCTTAGGTTTAGGAGTTTGCTTAGGGTAAGGGATTGGTTTATAGCTAGGGTTAAGGCTATGGTTATGGTTAGAGTTAAGGTTAAATCTAGGTTTAGGGCTCATATTAGGCCTAGGTTTTTGTGTTAAGGTTACAGATAGGTTTAGGGCAATGGGGTAATGTAAGAACTAGGGTTACCATTAGGGTTAGTTTTAGTGTTATGGTTGGATTAGGTTTAGTGTTAGGGTTAGGTTTAAGGTTAGGGCGATATTTATAGCTAGAGTTCTTGTTTGAATAGGAGTCATGTTAGACTTAGTTTTATGGTTAGAGTTAGGACTCGAATTAGGGAGAGGATTACTGTTAGGGCTCAGTTTAAGGTGAGGGCAGTGTTTAGGGCTAGGGTGACTGTTAGAATATCAGTCAGGGTCAGGGTTCCTTTTAAGGTTAAGGTTAGGACTCGAATTAGGGCTAGGGTTTGTTCTAGTTGCAGTGTTAGGGTTTGGATTAAGTTAAGGTTTAGGGTTAGGTCTAATGCTCAGTTTTGTTTTAGTCCTAGGGTTAGGGTTAGGGCTAGAGTTAGTGTTAGGTTTAGGCTTAGGTTTAGGGTTAAATTTGCAATTAGAGTTAGATCTAGGGTTAGGGCTAGAACTAAGGATAGGACAAGGGTTATGTCTAGGGTTAGGGTTATGGTAAGGGATAGGGTTAGAAATAGGGCTAGGGCTAGGGCGAGAGTTAGTCTTAGGGCTAGGGTTAGGGTTAGGGTTAGAGATAGGGATAAATTTGAGCTAAGATTAGAGCTACATTTAGTGTTTAGTTTAAGCCTAGGGTTAGGGTTAGGGTTAAGTTTAGAGTTTAGAGTTAGAGTTCAGAGTTTAGGTTTAGAGTTAGGGTTAAGTTTAGGGTAAGGAATGCCTTTATAGCTAGGTTTAGAGTAGGGTGAGTGTTAGAATTAGGGTTAGGGCTGTGGTTAGGGTTAGGGTTATGATTAAGGCTAGGTTTATGGCTAGGATGAGGGCTAGAGTTTTATTTTTTTAGGGTTAGGGTTAGGATTAGTGCTAGGGCTAATTTCGGGTACAGAATTATGGTTAAAAAAGTTTTAGGCTTAGGGTTAGGGGTACTTCTAGTGTATGGGTTAGGATTAGGGTTATCATCAGGTTTAGAGCTAGGAGTATTATTAGGGTCAAGTTCTCAGTTAGGGTTTGGGACAGGTTAAGGTTTAAAGTTAGGGCTCAAATTAGCATTAGGGTTAGGGTTATGGTTATGGTAATGGATAGAGTTAGCGATCAGTTTAGGGCCAGGGTTATGGTTATGATTAGGACTAGTGTAGGGTTAGGTTTAGTGTTAAAGCTAGGGTTAAGGCTCAGATTAGGGCTAGGTTTTGGATTAAGTTAGTGCTAGGGTTAGGGTTAGGGCTAATGTAAGTACTAGGGTTATGATTATGGCTAATTTTATTGTTTTAGGGCTAGGTTTAGTGTTAGGTTTAGGTTTAGGGTTAGGGTAATGTTTAGACCTAGGGTTAGTGTTAGGTCAGAGTAACGGTCAAAGTTAGTTTTAGGGTTTGTCTTAAAACTCGAATTAGGGCTGAGGTTAGGCCTAGATGTAGGGTTACAGCTTGGTTTAGGTAAGGGTTAGGGTTAGAGCTTTGGCTTGGTTTGTTTTTAGGGTTATGGTTAGTGTTAGGGCAATTTTTAGGATTCGTGTTAGGGTTAGGGCTAGTCTTAAAATTAGTCTTAGGCTTCCGTTTAGGGTTAGATTTAGAGTTAGTTTTTATCAAAGGTTAGTGCTAGGGCTAAGGATAGGACAAGGGTTAGGACTAGGATTTGAGATAGGGTTAGGTTTATGAGAGGAGATAGGATTAGAACAAGTGAAAAGGCCAGTGTGAGAGTCAGAGTTATTCTTTGGGTTAGGGTTAGGGTTAGGTTTAAGGTTAGGAATAGGGCGAAATTACCAGTAGCGTTATTGTTAGGGCTAGGGTTAGGGCTAGTTTTAGAATTAGCATCAGGTTGAGAGCTAGTTTTAGGCTTAGGCATCAAGTTAGTTTTAGATGTAAAGTTAGGTTTTGATCTAGTGTTTAAGCTAGGGCTAAGGATAGGAAAAGTGTGATGACAAGAGTTAGGGTTAGAGTTTGGGTTAAGTTTAGGGTAAGGGATGTGGTTTTGGCTAGGTTTAGGGCTAGGGCAATGGTTAGAATTAGGATTAGGGCTAGAGTTAGGGTTAGGGTTATGATTAAGGCTAGGTTTAGGGCTAGGATGAGGTTTAGGGTTTATGTTAGGGTTAGGTATAGTATTAGGGCTAGGGTTAATGTCAGGTCTAGGGTTATAGTTAGGGCTAGATTTAGTGTTAGGTTTATGGCTTGGTGCAGTGTAAGGGTTAGGTTTAGGGTAAGATTCAGGTTTACATCTAGGGTTATTTTTAGGGTCAGGGTCAGTGTTAGGGTTTGGGTTAGGTTAGGATAATGACATTGTTATTTTTAGGGTTTAGGTTTGGTTTAGTGTAATGGATAGCTTAAGGTTTAGGGTTTTTGTTAGGGCAATGGATAGGTTTAGACCTAAGGTTAGGCTAGGGTTATGTATATGATTAGGGCTAGATTTGGGATCAGGGTTATGTTTAAGTTTATGGTTAAATCTAGGTTTAGGACTCAGATTAAGGCTAGTTTTTTAGGTTAGGTTAGGACTAGGATTAAGGCTATGGCTAATGTATGAAGTAAGGTTATGATTAGCACTAGTTATAGGGTTAGGGTTAGGGCTAGGTCTAGTGTTAGGTTGAGGTTTACGGTGATGATAATGTTTAGAGCCAGCGTTAGTGTTAGGGTAAGAATCAGGGTCAGGGTTAGTTATTTTGGTTATGGTTAGGACTAGAATTAAGGATATGGTTAGGACTAGGTGTAGGGTTAGGGTTTGGTTTAGGTTAAGGGTTAGGGTTACAGCTTTCGCTCGGTTTTGTTTTAGGGTTAGGCTAGGGTTAGGGCTAGTTTTAGAATTAGCGTTAGCTTTAGGGCTAGTGTTAGGTTTATGTTTAGGTTTAGGGTTAGGGTTAAATTTAGAGTTAGGGTTAGATCTAGGTTATGGCCAAGGCTATGAATAGGACTAGGGTTAGACCAAGGCTTAGGGCTAGGATTAGGGTTCCAGTAAGGGATAAGGTTAGAACTAGAGTTAGGGTTATGGTGAGAGTTAGAGTTAGTTTTGGGGCTATGTTTAGGGTTAGGGATAGGGATAGGGCTAAATAAGGGCTAAGATTAGGTTTAGGGTAAATGTTAGGGTTAGGCCTAGGGTTTGGGTTAGGGATAAAATTAAGGCTATGTTTAGGGCCAGGATAAGGGCAAGAGTTTGTGTTAGGGTTAGGGCTAGGATTATGGCTAGGGTTAATATCAGGTCTAGGGTTAACTTTAGGAATAGTTTTAGGGGTAGGTTTATGGCTAGGTCTAGTATAAGGGTTAGTTAGGGTAAGAGTCAGGTTTAGAGCTAGGGGAATTATTAGGGTCACGGTCAGTTTTAGGGTTTTGTTTAGGTTTGAGGTTAGGGTTAGCATAATGATTGGGTTAGATTTAGGGTTCAAGGTATGTTTAGGGTAATTGATAGGTTTGGGGAAAGTGATAGATTTAGGGTTAAGCCTAGGGTTAGCATTATGGTAAGGGTTATGTTTAGGGTAATGGATACAGTTAGAGTTAAGGTTAGGGCTAGTGTTATGGTTAAGATTAGGTCTTGTGTTCTGGTTAAGGTTAGGGTTAGAACTAGGATTAGGTTTAGGGTTATGTTTGGCATAAGTTTTAGGTTGTGAGCTATGGTTAGGGCTAGGCTGAGGGTTAGGTTCAGAGTTAAGTCTAGGGCTAGGATTATGGTAAATTTTGGGTTAGGATTGGGGTTAGTGTTAGACTTAGGTTTAGTGTTAGTGTCAGAATAAAGGTCAGGGTTAGGGTTAGGGTTTGGGATAGTGTTAGCGCTAAAATGATGGCTAGGTTAGGACTATTAATAGGGTTAGAGTTTGGGTTATCTAAGGATTGGGGATAGGTCTAGGGTTACTCTTAGGTTTAGGGTTTTGCTTAGGGTAAGGGATTTATTTAGATGTAGGGTTAGGGCTATGGTTAGGGTTAGAGTTAGAGTTAAAGTTAGGTTTAGGGCTTGGTTTAGGGCTAGTTTTTGTGTTAGGGTTAGGGCTAGGATTAGGGCAACAGCTAATGTAAAAACTAGGATTACCATTAGCATTAGTTTTAGGGTTAGGGGTAGGTTGAATGCTTGTGTTAGGTTTAAGGTGATATTTATAGCTACAGTTCTTGTTAGGATAGTAGTCATGGTCAGTTATAGAGTTGGGGTTAAGATTCGAATTAGGGCTTTGGTTAATGTTAGTGTTCAGTTTGAGTTTAGGGTGGTGTTTAGAACTAGAGTGAGTGTTAGGATATGAGTCAGGGTCAGGATTAACTTTAAGGTGAGGCTTAGGACTTGAATTATGGCTAGGTTTAGGTCTAGGTGTAGTGTTAGGGTTTGGTTTAAGTTAAGGTTTTGGGTTAGGGCTATTGCTCGGCTTTGGTTTACTGCTAGGGTTAGGGTTAGAACTAGTTTTATGATTATCTTTAGGGCTAGGTCTAGTGTTAGTGTTAGGCTTAAGCTTACATTTAGGGTTAGATTTAGAGTTAGGGTTAGGGCTGGGACTACCTTTAGGGCAAGTGTTAGGGCTAGGGTTAGGTTTACAGTAGCAGATAGAGATAGAACTAGGGCTATAGCTAGGGCAAGAGTTAAAGTTAGTCTTAGGGATAGAGTTAGGGTAGGGTTAGAGATAGAGCTAAATTAGGACTAGGATTAGGGCTAGGTTTTGTGTTTAGTTTAAGCCTAGGTTTAGGGTTAGGGATAGGTTTAAATTTAGGGTAAGGGATGACATTATAGCTAAGTAGAGATGTAGGGTGAGGGTTAGAATTAGGATTAGGTGTAGGGCTAGAGTTAGGGTTATGATGAAGGCTAGATTTAGGGCTAGAATGAGGGCTAGGGTTAGGTCTAGGGCTTATTTTAGGTCCAGAATTATGGTTAAAGATAGTTTTAGGGTTAGTTTTATGGCTACTTCTAGGCTAAGAGTTAGGTGTTGAGTTATTGTCAAGTTTAGAGCTAGGGGTATTATTAGGGTCAAGGTCTGGGTTAGGGTTTGGGATAGATTAAGGTTTCAAGTTTGGGCTTGAATTAGTGCTAGGATTAGTGTTATGTTAATGATAGAGTTAGGTTTAGGATTCAGGTTAGGTTTAGGGTAATGGAAGGGTTAGGATTTGGGATAGGGTTAGGTTTATGCTTAGGGTTATCATTATGGTTAGGGTGTTGATTATGGTAATGGATAGAGTTAAAGATCAGTTTAAGGCTAGAGTTATGGTTAAAATTATGGCTAGTGTTAGGGTTAGGTTAGGTTTAAGCTAGGTTTAGGGCTATGATTAGGGCTAGGTTTTGGGTTATGATAGGGCTAGGGTTAGGGTTACAGCTAATGTAAGTACTAAGTTTACAATTAGGGCTGGCTTTAGGGTTTTAGTGTTAGGTTTAGTGTTAGGGTTAGGTTTAGGGTTAGAGTGATATTTAGAGCTAGAAGTGTTTGGGTCAGTGTCAGGTTCAGGGATAGATTAAGGGTTCGGCTTCCAACTCGAATTAGGGCTAGGGTTAGGTCTAGGTGTAAGGTTAGGGTTTGGTTTAGGTTAATGGTTAGTGTTAAAGCTATGGCTCAGTTTTGTTTTAGGGCTAGGGCTAGGGTTAGGGCTTGTTTTAGGATTAGTGTTATGGTTTGGGCTAGTGTTAGGGTTAGGCTTAGGCTTTGGGTTAGGGCTAGATTTATAGTTACGTTTTGCCTAAGGTTAGTGCTAGGGCTAAGTATAGGGCAAAGGATAGCACTAGGGTTAGGGCTAGGGTTAGGGTTACAGTAAGGAATAGGATTAGAATGAGTGATAGGGCTACTGTGAGAGTTAGAGTTAGTCTTAGGGTTAGGGTTAGGGTTAGCTTTAAGATAGGGCTAAATTATGGCTAGGGTTATGTTAGGGCAAGGGTTAGGGCTAGTTTTAGAAATAGCATTAGGGTTAGGGCTAGTTTTAATGTTAGGCTTAGGCATCAAGCTAGGGTTATATTTACAGTTAGGTTTTGATGTAGGGTTGGTGCTAGGGCTAAGGATAAGGCAAGGGTTACCACTAGGGTTAGGGTTAGAGTTAGGGTTTAGTTTAGGGTAAGGGATGTGGTTATAGCTAGGTTTAGGGCAAGGTCGAGTGTTAGTATTAGGATTAGAACTAGGGTTAGTGTTAGGGTTATAATTAAGGCTATGTTTAGGGCTAGGATGAGGACTAGGTTTGTTTTAGGTTTTGTTTTAGGGTTTTAGTGATACTATTAGGGCTAGGGCTCATGTCAGATCTAGGGTTACAATTAGGGATAGATTTAGTGTTAGGTTTATGGCTTGGTCCAGATTTAAGGTTTTGGTTAGGGTCAGGTTTAGATCTAGGGTTATTTTTAGGGTCAAGGTCAGGTTTAGGGTTTGGGTTAACATAGTGTTTAGGTGTAGGGCTTTAATTAGTGTTAGATTTAGGGTTAGGGTAATGAAAGTGTTAGGTTTAGGGTTTAGATTTTGTTTAGTGTAATGGATAGGGTTAGGGTTAGACCTCAGGTTATCATAAGGGATAGGGTTATCATTAGGGTAATGAATAGGGTTAGCCCTAAGCTTAGGGCTATGGTTATATATAGGATTAGGGCTAGTGTTTGGGCTAGAGTTAGGTTTTAGGGTTAAAGATAGGTTTAGGACTCAGATTAAGGCTAGGTTTTGGGTTAGGTTTGGGCTAGGGTTAAGGCTACCGCTAATGTATGAAGTAGGTTTATGATTGTAGCTAGTTATAGGGTTAGAGTTAGGGCTAGGTCTAGTGTTAAGGTTAGGTTTACAGTGATGTTGATGTTTAGAGCCAGGGTTAGTGTTAGGGTCAGAGTCTGAGTCAGGGTTAGTTTTTGGGTTAGTGTTAGACTATGATTAGGGACATGGTTAGGGCTAGGTGTAGGGTTAGGTTTGGTTTTGGTTAAGGGTTAGGGTTAGGGCTATGGGTCGGTTTTGTTTTAGGGCTAGGGCTAGGATTAGGGCTAGTTTTAAGATTAGTTTTAGGGTTAGGGCTAGTGTAAGTGTGAGGTTTAGGCTTAGGTTAAGGGTTAGGGTTAGGAGTAGATTTATGGCTAGATTTAGTCTTAGGGTTAGGGTTAAATTTAGAGTTAGGATTAGATCTAGGTTTTGAGATAGGGCTAAGTATAGGGCTAAGGTAGGGCTATGTTTTGGGCTAGGTGTATGGTGATGGTAAGGGATATGGTTAGAACTAGGTATAGGGCTGGTGTGAGAGTTAGAGTTGGTCTTAGGGCTCAGGATAGGGTACGATAGGGCTAAATTTGGGCTTGGATTAGGGCTAGGGTTAGTGATAGGGTTAGGCCTAGGGTTAGTGATAGGGTTAGTATTAGGTTTATGGTTAGGGTTAGATTTAGGGTAAGGGATGGGATTATAGCTAGTTTTAGGACTAGGGTGAAGATTAGGTTTAAATTAGGGTTAACGTTAGGGTTAGGGTTATGATTAAGGAGTTTATGGCTTAGAAGTGGGCTAAGTTTTGTAATAGGGTTAGGGCTAGGATTAGAACTTGGGCTAATGTCAGGTCTAGGGTACAGTTAGGGATTGTTTTAGGGTTAGGTTTATTGCTATGTCTATTGTAAAGTTTAGGTTTCTTATTAGGGTCAGGTTTAGAGCTATGGGTATTATTAAAGTCAGAGTCAAGGTTAGGGTTTGTGTTAGGTTGAGGTTTAGGTTTATGGCTCAAATTAGTCTTATGTTTAGTGATGGAGTAATTACACAGTTAGGTTTAGGGTTCAGGTTAGGTGTAGGTTAATGGATAGGGTTAAGGCTAGTGCTAGGATTAGGGTTCCACCTAAGGTTAGCATAAAGATTATAGTTATCTTAGGTAATGAATAGAGTTAGAGCTAGGGTTAGGGCTAGGGTTATGGTTAGGATTAGGTCTAGGGTTAGGCTTAGCGTTATGGTTAGGGGCTAGTGTTAGGATTAGCTTTAGGGTTAAAGCTAAGGTAGGGCTTGGATTAGGGCTAGGTTTTGTGATAGGTTAGGGCTATGGCTAGTTTAAGAACTAGTGTAAAGATTAGGACTAGTTTTATGGTTAATGTTAGTGCTAGGTGTAGTTTTAGGGTTAGTTTTAGGGTTAGGGTGAAGATTAGATTTAGGGTTAGTGTTAGTGTCAAGGACAAAGTTAAGACTTGAATCTAATGTATGAAATATGATATGTCAAGAGCTTTGTAATGTTTTGAAAAACCAATAAAAAATAGTTAGGGTTAAAGCCAGAATTAGGACTAGGGTAAGGTCTAGATGTAGGGTTAGCATTTGGGTTAGGTTAAGGGTTATTGTTAAGGCTAATTGTAGTTTGTCGTTAGGTCTAGGGCTATAGTTATGGCTAGATTTAGAATTAAGTTTAGGTCCAGGGCTGATGTTAGGGTTAAGTTTAGGTATAAGGTTACCAGTAGGGCCTATGTTAGGGTTCGGTTTAGGGTTAAGATTAGATTTAGACCCAAGATTAGTGTTAGGATCAGAATAATGGTCAGGGTTAGGGTTAGGGTGTGGGTTAGGGTTAGATCTAGAATGAAGGCTAGGGTTAGGAATAGTTATAGATTTAGTGTTTTGGTTAGGCTAAGAGTAACTTTAGCATTAGGGTGAGGGTTTGGCTTAGGGTAAGGGATAGGATTAGAGCTAGGGTTAGGACTAGGGTTAGGGTTAGGTTTAGGGTTAAAGCTCATGTTAAGTTTTGGATTAGGGCTAGTTTTGTATTAGGGTTAGAGCTAGTGTTATGTTATGGCTATTGTAAGAACTAGGGTTACAATTAGGATTAGATTTAGGGTTAGGTTTAGGGCTAAGTCAAGTGTTATGGTTAGGTTTAAGGTTGGGGTGATATTTAGAGTGTCTGGATATGATTCAGGGTCATAGTTAGGTTTAGAGTTAGGGTTAGGGCTAGGTTTCAAAATAGGGCTAGGTTTAGTGCTGGTATAGGTTTAGGGTTTGGTCTAGGGTAAGGGTTATTGTTAGGGGTATGGCTCAGATTTGTTTAAGGGCTAGTGCTCAGGTAGGGCCAATTTTAGGATTAGCATTAGTGTTAGAGCTAGTTTCAGGGATAGGCTTAGGCATAGAGTTAGGGTTAGTTTTAGAGATAGATTTTGATCTATTTTAGTGCTAAGGCTAAGGATAATGCAAAGGTTACAATTAGGGTTGTGCTCGGGTTTGGTTACGGTAAAGATAGGGTTAGAAATAGAGATAGCTCTTGTGTGAGAATTATTGTTAGTCTTAATTCTAGGGTTAGGGTTAGGGTTAGCAATAGGGCTAAATTAGGGCTAGGATTAGGGCTAGGTTTCGTGTTAGGGTTAGGGTTAAGGCTAGAGTTAGGATTATGGTTAAGGCTAGTGCTAGGGTTAGGGTTAGGGTAAGGATTAGGTTTTAAGCTAGAGTTAGGGCTAGGGGGAGTGTTAGATTTAGTGTTAGTTCTAGGTTAGTATTATGGTTATGCTTAGGGTTAGGGTTGGGATTAGGGCTATGGTTTTCATTAGGGTTAGGGTTAGTTTTAAAGTAATATATTGGGTTCGATGTAAGATTAGGGTTAGAGTTAAGTTTAGGTTATGGTTAAATTTGGTTTCAGGATAGGTTTTGTTTTGATTTAGGGTAAGAGTTAGGGTTTCAGTTGGGGTTAAGTTTATGGCAAGGTTTAGGATTAGGTCGAGGGTTAGGTTTACGATTAGGGTTAGGGATAGGATTTTGTTTAGGGCTAGGGTTGTTATTAGGTTTAGGGTTAAAGTTAGGGTAATGTTAGAGTTGGAGCTAAGGTTAGTACTATGATTAAGGTTAGGATTAGGGCTAGGGTTAGGTTTATGTTTAGTAATAGGGCTAGGGTAATATTTAGGCTAATGTTTAGGCTTTGAGTTAAGGTTATGTGTAAGTTGAGGGTTAGGGTTAGGGTTACATTTAGGATTATGTTTATGCTAAGGGTAGGTTTAGGCCTTGGATTAGGGCTAGGTTTTGTGTTAGGTTTAGGCCCAGGGTTAAGGTTATGTGTAGTGTAAAATCTAAGGTTCTGATTAGAACTGGTTTTAGGGTTAGGGTCAATGTTCAGGTTAGAGTAGGTTTAGAGTGAAAGCCAGAATTAAAACTAGGGTTAGGTCTAGGGGTAGGGTTAGTGTTTGCTTTAGGTTTAGGATTATGTTAGGGATAGGGCTCAGGTTTTCTTTTGGTCTAGTTCTAGAATTATGGCTATATTTAGGATTAGGTTTAAGTCTAGAGCTAGTTTTAGGGTTAGGTTTAGGTATAAGTTTACTGGTAGGGCTAGTTTTAGGGTTTGGTTTAGGGTTAGGGTCAGATTTAGATTGAGGGTTTGTGTTAGGGTAAGGATTTGAGTGAGGGTTAGAGCTAGATTGAGGGCTAGGGTTAGGATTAGTAATAGGGTTAGGGTTTCGATTAGGCTAGGGATTAGGATTAGGACTCAGATTAGCATTATGAATACGGTTTGGTTTAGGGTAAGTGATAGAGTTAGATAGGCCTAGGGTTAGCATTTGGGTGAGGCTTATCTTTAGGGTAATGGATAGGGTTCGAGCTAAGGTTAGGGATAGGGTTGGGGTTAGTGTTAGGGCTAGGGTTAGGTTTAGGTTTAGGTTTACATCTAGGGTTAGGGTTCAGATTAGGGCTAGTTTTTCTGTTAGGTTCAGGGCTAGGGTTAGGGCTATGGCTAATATAAGAACTAAGGTTATGATTAGAGTTAGTATTTGGTCTAGATCTAGTGTTAGCATTATCTTTAGGGTTAGTGAGTTATTTAGAACTAATGTTAGTGTTAGAATAAAAGTCAGGGTCAGGATTAATTTTAAGACTAGGATATGAATTAGAGCTAGAAATTTATAGCTAGGTTTAGGGTTAGGCTTTGGTTTAGGTTAATATTTAGGGTTAGGACAATGGCTTGGTTTTGTTTAAGGGATAAGGCTAGGGTTATGGCTAATTTTAGGATTAGTGATAGTGTTAGATCCTGTGGTATTTTGGGGATTAAACTTTGGGTTACGGTCAAATTTAGAGTTATAATTAGATCTAGGGTAGGGTCTAGGGCTAGGGTTAGGGCTAAGGTTAGGGCTTGTGTTAGGTTTATTGTAATGGATAGGGTTAGAACTAGAAATAGGGCTAGGGTGAGAGTTAGAATTAGTCTTAGGCCAAGGTTAGAAGTAGAGTTAAGGTTAGGGCTAAATTAGGGCTAGGATTAGTGCTAGGGTTAGAGTTAGGTTTAGGCATATGGTTAGGGCTAGAGACATGGTTAGTGTTAGGGTTAGGTTTAGTGATCGGGTTAGGGAAAAGGATGGGATTATACCTAAGTTCAGGTCTAGGGCGAGGGTTAAAATTAGAGATAGGACTAAAGTTAGGGTTTTGGTTAGGACTAAGGCTAGGTATAGGCCTAAGATGGGGACTAGTGTTTGTTTTAAGGCTAGGGCTAGGATTAGAGCTGGGGCTAATGCCAGGTCTAGGTTTATGGTTACAGTGAGTTTTAGGGTTAGGTTATGGCTATGTCTAGTGTAAGGGTTAGGTTAGGTTAAGGGTCAGGTTTAAAACTAGGTGTATTATTAGAGTCAGGGTTTGGGTAGGGTTTGGTTTAGGTTAAGATTTAGGGTTAAGGCTTGAATTAGCATTAGGAATAGGGTTAGGGTTCAGGTTAGGGTAATTGATAAGGTTAGGTTTAGGGTTCATATTAGGTTTAGAGTAATAGACAGGGTTAGTGTAAGCGATAGAGTTAGTGTTAGGCCTAGGTTTAACATTTGAGTTAGGCTCATCTTTAGGGTAATGGATAGGGTTAGAGCTAAGGTTAGGGCTAGGGTTCAGGTTAGAATTAGGACTAGGTTCAGGGTTAGGCCTAGGGTTAGTGTCAGGGATAATTTTAGGGTAAGTATTAGCATTTGAGCTAGGTTGGATCTTGGGTGACAGTTAGGGATAGAGTCAGGGCTAGGGTTATGGTTAGGTTTAAGTTTAGGGTAAGGGTTAGAGTTTGAGCTAGGTTTAGGGCTGGGGCAAGTGTAGGATTAGGCTTAGGTCTAGGGTTATGGTTAGGGTTACAATTAGGGCTAGGTTTAGGGCTGGGATAAGGGCTAGGTTCTGTGTGAGGTTTAGGGATAATGTTAGGACTATGGGAAATATAAGAGGTAGGAATATGTTTATGGCTAGTTATAGGATCCGGATTATGGATATGTCTAGTGCTAGATTTAGGTTTTGGTTTAGTATAAGGTTTAGAGCTAGAGTGTGTTTTAGGTTAAGGGTCATTGTTCGGGATAGGGTTATGTTGAGGGTGAGTGCCAGAATTACAACTAGCGTTGGGTCTAGGGATAGGGTTAGCCTTTACATTAGGTTAATTGTCATTGTTAAGGCTAGTGCTAGATTTTTGTTTAGGGCTAGGGCTAGATTTATGACTATATTTAGGATTAGATTTGGTCTAGTGCTAGTGTTACTGTTAGATTTAAGTATAGCTTTACTGGTATGGGTAGTGTTAGGGTTCAGTTAAGTGTAAGGGTCAGGTTTAGACTTAGGGTTAGTATTAGGATCCGAATAAAGTTCAGGGTTAGGGTTAGGTTTAATGGGGTTAGAATGAGGGCTAGAATAGGACTAATAATAGAGTTAGGGTTTGGGGTAGGCTAAGGATGAAGTTTAGGGCTAGGGTAGCATTCGGGTGAGGGTTTGGCTTAGGGAAAGTGATAGAGTTTAAGGTAGGGTTAGGGTTAGGGTTAGTTTCAGGACTAGAGTTAGGGTTAGGGTTAGAGTTAAAAATAGGGTTATGGCTCTGGTTCAGGCTAGGATTTGTGTTATCATTTGGGCTACAGCTAATTAAAGAACTAGGTTTCCGTTTAGGGTTAGTTCTAGGGTTAGCAATAGGGCAATGTTTAGAGCCAGGGTTAGTGTTAGCGGCCGAGTCAGGGTCATGGTTATTTCTAGGGTTAGGCTTAGGACTCAAATTAGGGCTAGGTGTAGCTTTAGGGTTTGGTTTAAGTTAAAAGTTATAGTTAGGGTTATGGCTTGGTTTTGTTTTAGGGTTAAGGTAGAGTTAGGGCTGGTTTTCCAATTAGCATTAGGTTTAGGGCTAATATTAGTGTGAGGTTTATGCTTAATTTTAGTTTTAGATCCAGATTAAACCTTGGGCGAAGGTTAGGGTTAATTTTGGCACTAGGGATAATGCTAGGGTTTGGCTTATGATAAGGGATAGGTTTAGAACTAGGGATAGGGCTAGGGCAAGAGTTAGTTAGTCTTAGGGATAGGGATAGTGTTAGGTTTAGTGTTAGGGCTAAAATAGGGCTAGGATTAGTACTAGGGTTAGTGTTAGGGTTAGGCCTAGGATTAGGGCTAGGGTTATGGTTAGTGTTAGGGTTAGGGTTAGATTTAGGGGAAGGGATGTGGTTATAGCTAGGTTTCACGATAGGGTTCAGGTTAGAATTTTATCTAGGGCTAGGGTTAGGGTTCGGGTTAGGATTAAGGCTAATTTTAGTGCCAGGATGAGGGTACTTGTTAGGGCTATGTCTAGGATTAGGGCTAGGGCTAATGTCAGGTCTAGGTTCATAGTAAGTGGTAGTTTTATGGTTATGGCTAGGTCTAGTGTAAGGGTTTGGTTTAGGGTAAGGGTCAGGTTTAGAACTAGGTATTTTATTAGGGTCAGGGTCCCGGTATGGTTTGGTTTAGGCTAAGGTTTAGGGTTAAGACTTGTGTTAGAGTTAGGGTTTGGTTTAGGATTAGGGTAATGGATAGGGTTAGGTTTAGAATTCAGATTAGATTTAGAGTAATGGATATGGTTATTGTTATTGATAGGGTTAGCTTTAGGCTTAGGGTTAGCATCTCATTTAGGCTTATCTTTAGGGTAATGGATAGGGTTAGAGCTGAGGTTAGGGCTAGAGTTAAGGTTAAGTTTATGGCTAGGGTTAGATTTAGGCCTTGGGTTAGTGACAGGGTTAGGTTTAGGATAAGTAATAGGGTTTGAGCTAGGATTAGGTCTAGGGCGAGTGCTAGGTTTAGAGTCAGGGCTAGGGTTAGGGTTAGGGTTAGTGTTATGTTTAGGGAAAGGGTTAGCGTTTGATCTAGGTTTAGGACTAGGACGAGGGTTAGGGTTATGGTTAGGTCTAGGGTACGGTTAGGGTTACAATTAGGGCTAGGTTTTGGGCTAGGATAAGGGCTAGGTTTGTGTGATATTAATGGCTAGCGTTAGGGCTATGGGTAATGTAAGAACTTGGGTTATGGTTATGGCTAGTTTTAGGGTTAGAGTGATGGATAAGTCTAGTGTTAGGGTTAGGTTTTGGGTTAGGATAAGGTTTAGAGCTAGGGTTTGTGTTAGGGTAAGCATCAGTGTTTGAGTTAGTGTTAGGGTTAGAGTTAGGGCCATAATTATGGGTTTATGGATAGGGTTAATCCTTGTGTTAGGTTAAGAGTTATTGTTAGGGCTAGTTCATGGTTTTGTTTAGGGCTAGGGCTATATTTATGACTCTATTTAGGATTAGGTTTGGTCTAGTGCTAGTGTTACTGTTAGGTTTAGGTATTGGTTTACTGGTAGGAGTAGAGTTAGGATCCTGTTTAGGATTAGTGTTAAGGTCAGAATAAGTGTCAGGGTTTGGGTTAGGGCTAGAACTAGAATAAGGGTTAGGTTTAGGACTAATAATAGATTTAGGGTTTCTAATAGGCTAAGGATTAATGTTAGGACTAGGGTAGTATTAGGGTGAGGGTTTGGCTTAGGGTGAGTGATAGGATTAGAGTTAGGGTTAGGATTAGGGATAGGATTAGGGCTAGGTTTAGGGTTAGGGTTAGTCTTAGAGTTAAACCTAGGGTGAGTGCTCAAATTAGCACTAGGATATTTGTTAACATTAGAGCTATGGGTACTGTAAGAACTTGGTTTCTATTTAGAGCTAGTTATTGGTTTAGCATTAAGGCAATGTTTAGAGCTAGGTTTAGTGTTAAGGTCCGAGTCAGGGTCAGGGTCATTTCTAGGGTTAGAGTTAGGACTGAAAATAGGGCTATGTTTAGGGCAAGTTGTAGGTTTAGAATTTGGTTTAGGTTAAATTTAGAGTTAGGTTTATGGCTTGGTTTTGTTTTAGGGTTAGGGTAGGGTTAGGGCTACTTTTCAAATTAAAATTGGTGTTAAGGCTAGTGTTAGGGTGAGATTTAGGCTTAAGGTTAGGGTTTGATCCAGGTTTAGGAGTAGGGCAAAGGTTAGGGCTAAGGTTGGGGTTAGAGATAGGGCTAGGTTTTGGGTTATGGTAAGGGATAGATTTAGAACTAGGGATAAGGCTAGGGCGAGAGTTAGAGTTGGTCTTAGGGATAGGGATAGGGATAGGTTTGGTGTTAGGGCTAAATTTGGGCTAGGATTAGTGCTAGGCTTAGTGTTAAGTTTAGGCCTAGGTTTAGGGCTAGGGTTAGGGTTAATGTTAGGGTTACGGTAAGGTATGATGTTATAGCTATGTTTAGTGCTAGGATAAGGGATAAAATTAGGGTTAGGCTAGAGTTGACATTAGGGTTAGTATTAAGTCAAGGTTTAGAACTAGGATTAGGGCTGGGGATATTGCTAATGTCTGGTCTAGGGTTATGGTTAGGCTAAAGTTAGGGATAGGGCTATGGCTCAGTTTGTTTTAGGACTAGGCCTAGGGTTAGGGCTAGTTTTATGATTAGCAATAGTGTTAGGACTAGTGGTAGGGTGAAGTTTAGGCTTAGATTTATTGTTATGGTTAGATCTAGGTTTAGGGCTATGGCTAGGGTTAGGGCTATGATTAGGGCTAATGTTAGGTTTATGGTAACAGATAGGGTTAGAACTAGAAATATGGCCAGGGTGAGAGTTCAAATTAGTCTTTGGGCTAGGGTTAGGATTAGGTTTAGGGTGAGGGCTAAATTAGGGCTAGGATTTGTCCCAAGGTTAGTGTTAGGATTAGACCTAGGGTTAGGGTTAGTGTTAGTGTTAAGGGTGGGATTAAGTTTAGGGGAAGGGATAGGGTTATAACTAGGTTTAGGGCTAGGGCAAGGCTTAGAATTAGTGTTAGGACTAAGGTTAGGGTTTGGGTTAGGATTAAGGCTAGGTTTAGGGCAAAGCTGAGGGTTTGTGTTAGGGCTAGGGCTAGGATTAGGGCTAGGATTAGGGCTAGGGTTAATGGCAGGTCTAAGTTTATTTTTAGTATTAGTTTTAGTGTTAGGTTATGGCTATGTGTTGTGTAAGGTTTAGGTGTAGGCTAAGGGTCAGGTCTAGAGCTAGGTGTATTTTTAGGGTCACGGTCAAGGTTAGGGTTTGGTTTGGTTTAGGTTAAGATTTAGGGTTAATGCTTGAATTAGCGATGAGTTAGGTTTAGGGTACGGTAATGTATAGAATTAGGTTTATGGTTCCAGTTAGGTTTAGAGTAATGGATAGTGTTAGTGTTAGCAATAGGGTTATCATTAGGCCTATGTTTAGAATTTGGGTTAGGCTTATCTTTAGGGTAATGGATAAGGTTAGAGCTAAGATTAAGGCTAGGGTTAAGGGTAGGATTAGGATTAGTGTTAGGGTTAGGGTTAGGGTTAGGCCTAGGGTTAATGTTTGGGTTAGGTTTAAGTTACATGTAGGCATTTCAGCTAGGGGTAAGGCTAGGGTGAGGGTTAGGTTTTGAGTCAGGGCTAGTGTTAGGTTTAGGGTTAGGGTAAAGTTAAGGTTAAGTTCAGAGTTTGAGCTAGGGTTAGGGCTAGGGCAAGGGTTAGCATTAGGGTTAGTTCTAAGGTTATGGTTGGAATTATGATTAGGTCTGGTTTTAGGGCTAGGATAAGGGCTAGGTTTTGTGTGATATTTAGGGCTAATATTAGGGCTATGGGTAATGTAAGAATGAGGGATATGGTTATGCCTAGTTTTAGGGTCAGGGTTATGGATAAGTTTAGTGTTAGGGTTAGGTTTTGGTTTAAGATAAGGTTTATATCTAGGGTTTCTATTAGATTAAGTGTCATTGTTGAGTTTGGGCTAGTTTTGGGGTTAGGGCCACAATTAGTATTAACGTTGGGTCTAGTGATAGGTTTAGTCTTTACATTAGGTTGAAGGGTTGTTGTTAGGGCTAGTGCTAGGTTTTTATTTAGGGATAGGGCTATACTTATGACTCTATTTAGGTTTAGGTTTGGTCTAATGCTAGTGTTACTGTTAGGTTTAAGTATAGGTTTACCGGTAGGGGTAGTGATAGGGTTCCGTTTAGGATTATGGTCAGGTTTAGATCTAGGGTTATTGTTAGGGTCAGAATAAGGGTCAGGGTTATGGTTAGGTTTAGAGCTAGAATGAGGGCTAAGGTTAGGTTTAGTAATAGAGTTAGGGTTTGGGGTAGTCTAAGAATTATGGATAGGACTAGGGTAGCATTAGGGTGAAGGTTTGGCTTAGTGTAAGGGATAGGTTTAGAGGTAGGGTTAGGGTAAGGGTTAGAGTAAGGATTAGGTTTAGGGTTAAACCTAGGGTTAGGGCTCGGAATAGGGCTAGGATTTGTGTTAGCATTAGGTTATGGCTAATGAAAGAACTAGGATTTTGATTAGGGGTCGTTCTAAGTTTAGCGTTAGGTCAATGTTTAGAGCTAGAGTTATTGTTAGGGTCCGAGTCAGGGTCAGGGTTATTTCTAGGGTTAGGCTTAGGACTCTAATTAGGTATATGTTTAGGGCTAGGTGTAGGGTTACGGTTTGGTTTAGGTTAAGGGTTAGGGTTAGTGTTATGGCTCAGTTTTATTTTAGGGCTAGAGTAGTGTTAGGGCTAGTTTTCCAATTAGCATTAGGGTTGGGGCTAGTATAAGAGTGAGCTTTAGGCTTAAGATTAGGGTTAGATCCAGGTTTAGGGCTAGGGTGAAGGTTAGAACTAGGATTGGGGCTACAGATAGGGATAGGGTTTGGGTTATGGTAGGGATAGGTTGAGAACTAGGGCTCGGGCTAGGATGAGAGTTAGAGTTTGTCTTAGTGCTAGGGATAGTGTTAGGATTAGGGTTAGGGCTAAATTAGGGCTATGACTAGTGCTATGGTTAGTGGTAGGTTTAGGCCTAGGTTTAGCATTAGAATTTGGGTAATGTATGATGTTACAGCTACATTTAGGACTAGAGCAAGTAATAAAAACAGAGTTAGTGCTTGGGTTAATGTTAAGGTTAGGATTAAGTCTAGGCTTAGGGATAGGATTAGGGATAGGAGTTTTTTAGGGTTAGGGATAGAATAAGGGATAGTGCTAATATCAGGTCTAGGGTTATTGTTAGGGATAGTTTTAGGGTAAGGATTATGGCCAGGTCTATTGTAATTTTTAGGTTGATGGTTAAGGTCAGGTTTACAGCTAGGGATATTATTAGGGTCAGAGTCAGGGTTAGGGTATGGGTTAGGTTAAGGTTTAGGCTTAGGGCTCAAATTAGCATTAGGGTTAGTGTTAGGGTTAGGGTAATGGATATGGTTAGGTTTAGAGTTAAGGTTAGAATTAGAGAAACGGACAGGTTTAGGGTTAGGGATAGGGTTAGGTTTAGGCCTAGGGATAGAATTCGTTTAGGGTTATGGTTAGGGTAATAGAATAGATTACAGCTACAGTTAGGGCTAGGGTTATGGTTAGGTTAGGGCTATGGTTAGGGTTAGGACTAGCATTAGAATTCTGTTAGGCTTATTGTTAGGGTAATGTATATGATTAGAGCTAGGGACAGGCCTAGGATTATCGTTAGGTTTAGGGTTATAGTTTGGGTTAGATTTTGCATTAGGACAAGGTTTAGGTTTATGGTTAGGTTTAGGTTAAGTGTTAGGGCTAGAGTTAGGGTTAGGGCTAGGTTTAAATCTAAGGTTAGGGCTCTGATTAGGGCCAGGTTTTGAGTTAGGTTGGGGTTATGTAGGACTACGGCTAATGTTAGAACTAGGGTGATGATTAGGCTAGTATTAGTTTTAGAATTATGTCTAAGTCTCATGTTTAGAATAGGTTTTGGTTTAGGGTGATGATTAGAGATAGGGTTATTGTTACTGTCAGAGTCAGGATCAGTGTTACTGATCAGAGTTAGGGATAGACTTAAATTAGGGCTAGGGTTAAGGCTAGGTGTAGTGTTAGGGTTTATGTTAGGGTTAGTGTAAGAATTAGCGATAGGACAAATATCATGTCTAGGATTATAGTTTGGTTAGGGTTATGGTTAGGGCTTTGGCTCATTTTTGTTTCACAGCTAGGGCTAGGATTAGGGCTACTTTTACTAATAGCAATAGTGTTAGGGGTAGTGGTATGGTGAGGTTTAGGCTTCGATATATTGATAGGGTTAAATCTAGGTTGAGGGCTAAGGCTAGGTTTAAGGCTAAGATTATGGCTAGAGTTAGGGTTATGATAACTGATAGAGTTAGAACAAGAACTAGGGATAAGGCGAGATTTAGAGTTAGTCTTAGGGCTAGGGTTAGGGTTAGCTTTAGGTTTAGGGCTAAATTAGGGCTAGGGTTAGTGTTAGGGTTAGGCCTAGATTTAGGGCTAGGGTTAGGGTTAGTGTTAGATTTAGGGTTAGGGTTAGGGTTAGGGGAAGGGATGGGATTATAGCTAGGTTTAGGGCTAGGGAAAGGGTTAGAATTAGGGTTAGGGCTAGGGTTAGGATGAAGGCTATGTTTAGGGCTAGGATAAGGATTTGTGTTAGTGCTAGGGCTAGGATTAGGGGTAGGAATAATGTCAGGTCTAGATGTTATGGTTAGTGTTAGTTTTAGGATTAGGTTATGGCTAGGTCTAGTTTAAGGGTAAGGTTTATGGTAAGAGTCAGGTTTAAATCTAGGTGTATTATTAGGGTCAGGATAGGGTAGGGTTTTGTTTAGGTTAAGGTTTAGGGTTAAGAATTGAATTAGCATTAGGGTTAGGGTTAGGGTAATGGATAAGTTTAGGTTTAGGGTTCAGGTTAGATTTTGAGTAATGGATAGGGTTAGTGTTAGTGATAGGGTTAGTGTTAGGCCTAGGGTTATCATTTCAGTTAGGCTTATCTTTAGGGTAATGGATAGGGTTAGAGGTAAGTTTAGGGCTAGGATTAAGGTTAAGATTAGGGCTAGGGTTATGGTTAGGCCTAGGGTTAGTATTAGAGATAGTTTTAGGATAAGTGTTAGCATTTGAGTTAGGGCTAGGTCTTGGGCGAGGGTTAGGTTTAGAGTCATTCCTAGGAATAAGGTTAGGGTTATGTTTAGGGTAAGGGTTAGAGCTTCAGCAAGGTTTAGGGCTAGGGCGAGTGTAGGGTTAGATTTAGGTCTAGGGTTATGTTTAGGGTTAGGATTAGGGCTAGGTTTAGGGTTAGGATAAGGGCTAGGTTTTGTTTGAGGTTTAGGGCTAGTGTTAGGGCTATGGGAAATTTAAGAGCTAGAGAAATGGTTATGGCTAGTTACAGGATAGGGCTATGGATTAGTCTAGTGTTAGGGTTAGGATTTTGGTTAGAAAAAAGTTCGAGCTAGGGTTTGTGTTGGGTTAAGGGTCATTGTTCAGGATAGGGTTATGTTTAGGGTGACTGCCAGATTTATGACTAGCATTGGGTCTAGGGATAGGTTTAGTCTTTACATTCGGTTTATGGTTATTATTAGGGCTAATGCTAGGTTTTTGTTTAGGGCTAGGCTAGATTTATGACAATATTTAGGATTATGTTTGGTCTAGTGGTAATGTTAATGTTAGGTTAGTTATAGGTTTGCCAGTAGGGATAGTGTCAGAATTCGGTTTAGTGTGTCAGGTTTAGACTTATGGTTAGAGTTAGGGTCAGAATAAGGGTCAGGGTTAGGTTTAGGGTTAGAGGTAGAATGATGGTTAGGATAGGACTAGTACTAGAGGTAAAATTTGGGGTAGGCTTAGGATTAAGATTAGAACTAGGGTAGCATTAGGGTGAGTGTTTGGCTTAGGGAAAGGGAAAGGGTTTGAGGTAGGGTTAGGGTTAGGGTTAGGGTTACAGTTAGGATTAGGTTAGATTAAGGATGAGGTTTAGGGTTAGTGTTAGGGTTAGGGCTAGTGTTAGGTTTAGGGATAGGGTTAGGGTTAAGGTTAGTGTTAGGGTTAAGGTTAGTGTTTGGGTGAGTGTTAGGGATAGGGTTAGTGTTAGGATAAGTGTTAGTGTTAGGGTTAGTGTTAGGGTTTGTGTTAGGGTTAGGATTAGGGGTAGGGTTAGAGTTACAGTTAGGATTAGAGTTAGGGTTAGTGTTAGAATTAGGGTTAGTGTTAATGTTAGGGTTAGGGCTACTGTTAGGGTTAGATTTAGAGTTAGGGTTAGTGTTAGGGTTAGGGTTAAGTTGATAGTTAGGTTTAGGTTTAGTGTTAGTGTTACAGATAGTGTTAAGATTAGAATTAGAATTAGATTTAATGTTAGGATTAAGGTTAGGGTTACCGTTTGGGTTAGGATTAGGGGTAGGGTTAGAGTTACAGTTAGGATTAGAGTTAGGGTTAGTGTTAGAATTAGGGTTAGTGTTAATGTTAGGGTTAGGGCTACTGTTAGGGTTAGATTTAGAGTTAGGGTTAGTGTTAGGGTTAGGGTTAAGTTGAGAGTTAGGTTTAGGTTTAGTGTTAGTATTACAGATAGTGTTAAGATTAGAATTAGAATTAGCTTTAATGTTAGGATTAAGGTTAGGGTTATCGTTTGGGTTAGACTTATGGTTAGGGTTAGGATTAATTTTAGGATTAGGTTTAGAGTTAGGTTTAGTGTTACAGATAGTTTAATTATATGGTTACTGTTAGGGTCACTGTTAATGTCAGGTTTATGGTTAGGGTAAGGGTTAAGGTTAGGGTTGGTGTTTATGTTAGGGTTAGTTTTAGGATTAGGCTTAGAGTTAAGATTAGGGTTAGGGTTAGTGTTAAGGTTAAGGTTAGTTTTAGGTGTAGGGTTAAGGTTAGGGTCAGGGTTAGGTTTAGTTTTATGTTTAGGTATGGGTTAATTTTAGGGTTAGGCTTAGGGTTAGGATAGGATAAATGTTAGGATTAAGGTTAGGGTTAGTGTTAGTGTTAGGGTTAGGGTTAGGTTTAGTGTTAGAGTTAGGTTTAATATATGGTTAGTGTTAAGATTAAGATTAGGGTTAGGGTTATGGATAAGGTTAAGGTTAGAGTTAGTGTTAGTGTTAGTTTTATGGTTACGGTTATGATTAGTGTTAGTGTTAGGCTTAGAATTAGGGTAAATTTTATTTTTAGGGTTAGGGTTTGGGTGAGGGTTAGGTTTAGTTCAGTGTTAGGGTTAGGGTTATGTTTACTACTAGGGTTGGAGTTAGGGTAAGGTTTAGTGCTAGGGTTAGGGTGAGTGTTAAGTTTAAATTTAGGGTTATATTTTGGGGTTAGTGTGAGGGTTAGAATTAGGGTTATGTTTACTGTTAGGGTTAGGGTTACGGTTAGGTTTAGTGTTAGTGTTAGTGTTAGGGTTAGAGTTAGTGTTACATTTAGGGTTAGGGTTAGGGTTAGTGTTAGTTTCAAATTTAGGGTTTGTTTAGGGTTAGGGTTAGAATTAGGGTTACTGTTAGGTTTAGTGTTACAGTTAGATTTAGGGTTAGGGTTAATTTTAGGATTAGGGTTAGGGTTAGAATTAGGGTTAGGTTAAGGTTAGGATTAAGGTAAGGTTAGGGTTATACATATAGATAATGTTAGGGTTTGTGTTAAAATTAGGGTTAGGGTTAGTGTTAGTGTTATAGTTAAAGTTAGGTTTTTGATTAGTGTTAGGGTTAGTTTTAGGGTTAATATTAGGTTTAATATTAGGGTTAGGTTTAGTTTTAGGGTTAGGGTTAGGGTTAGTGTTAGTGTTAGGATTATTGTTAGCTTTAGGGTTACTGTTAGGGTTAGCTTTAGGGTTAGGTTTAGGGTTAGGGTTAGTGTTCTGCTTAGGTTTATGGTTAGGGTGAGGGTTTGTGTTTTGGTTACACAGAGGGTTAGTATTAGGTATAGATTTAGAGGTAGGGTTAGGAAAAGGCTTAATTGTTAGTGTCAGGGTTAGGTTTAGGGTTAGGGTTAGGGTTAGTATTAGATTTAGTGTTAGGGTTTGTGTTATGGTAAGGGTTTGGGTTAGGGTTAGTGTTAGTGGTAGGTTTAGGGTTAGGGTTAGCATTTATATTTGGGATAGGGTTATAGTTAGGTTTAGGGTTAGTGTTAGGGTTAGCGTTAGGGTGAGTGTTAAGTTTAGGGTTAGGATTAGGTGAGGATTTGGGTTGGTGTTAGCATAAGGATTCGGGATAGTGTTGGGGTTAGGGTTAGACTTAGAGTTAGGGTTAGGTTTAGGGTTAGGTTAGGGTTGTTGTGAGGGTTAGGGTTAGTGTTAGGTTTTTTGTTAGGGTTAGTGTTAGTGTTAGTGTTATGGTTAGGGTTAGGGTTAGTGTTAAGTTAATGATTAGCAATAGTGTTAGATTTAGGGTTAGGTTTACAGTTAGTGTTAGGGTTAAGTTTAGGGATAGGGTTAGTGTTAAGTTAGGGTTAGGGTTATGGTTATGGTTGGTGTTAGTTTTAGGGTTAGGGTTAGCATGAGGATTAGTGTTAAGTTTAGAATTAAAGTTAGCTTTAGGTTTAGTGTTATGTTTGCCGTTAGCATTAGGGTCAGTTTTAGGGTTAGGGATATGTTTAGGGTTAAGTTTAAGTTTAGGGATAGTGTTACGGTTAGGGTTAGGATTAGTGTTTGTTTAGCGTTACGGTAATGTTAAGGTTTAGTGTTAGGTTTATTGTTAAGGTGAGGGTCAGTGTTTGGTTTACTGTTAGGATTGGGTTTAGGTTTAGGGTTAGTGTTAGGGTTAGTATTAGGGTTTGTGTTAGGGTTAGGGTTTTGGTTAGGGTTAGGGTTACATTTAAGATTAGGGTTACGGTTTGAGTTAGGTTTAGAGTTATGGTTAAGGATAGGGTTAATGTTAGTGTTAGGTTTAGGGTTATTGTTTGTGTTAGGGTTAGTGTTAGTATTGAGATTATGTTTCGGGTTAGTTTTAGAGTTAGGGTTAGGGTTAGGGTTACATTAGTGTTATGGTTAGTATTAGTGTTAGGGTTTTTTTGTGTTAAGGTTAGCATTAAGGTTTGTTTTAGGGTTAAGTTTAGGGTTAGGTTTAGGATTATAGTTAAGATTCAGAAAGATTTAGGGTAAGGGTTAGTGTTTGGAGTATGTTTAGGTTCAGGGTTAGATTTAGCGTAAGAGTTAGGGTTAGAGTTAGGGTTAATATTAGTGTAAAGGTTAGTGCTAGGGATAGGATTACAGTTAGTGTTATGTTTAGGTTTAGGGATAGGGTTAGTGTAAAGTTAGTGATAGGGTAGACTTGGGGTTAGGGTTAGTGTTAGGATTAGGGTTATGATTAGTGTTAGGTTTAGTGTTATGTTTAGTGTTAGGGTTAGGGTTAGGGTTAAATAAGGGTTAGGGGTAAGGTTAGTTATGGTTAGGTTTATGGTTTGTGTTAGGGTTTGTGTTAGTGTTAGGGTTAGGTTACAGTTTATGTTAGTGTTGGATTTAGTGTGTAGGTCAGATTTAGGTTTAGGGTTAGAGTTAGGTTTAGTTTTCATGTTCTAGTTAGGGTTAGGATTAGTGTTAGGGTTGCATGTAGGTTTTCAATTAGGATTAGTGTTAGTGTTATGGTTAGTTATATTTAGGTTTAGTGTTTGGGTTAGAGTTAGAGTTAGGTTTAGGGTTAATTTTAGGGTTATGGTTAAGGTTAGAGTTAGTGTTAGGGTTAGGGTGAAGTTTATTGTTTGTGTTAGGATTAGGGTTAGGGTTAGGGTTAGGGTTAAGATTAGGGTTATGCTTAGTGTTATAGTTAAAGTTAGGATTGTGTAAGGGTTAGGGTTACCTTTATAGTTATGGTTAGAATTAGGGTTAGGGTTAGTGTTAGGTTTCGGGTTAGGAGTATGGTTAGTGAAACACTTAGGTTTAGGGTGAGAAGTAGGTTTAGTGTTAGGCTTAGGTTTAGGATTAGGGTAAGTGTTAGCATTAGGGTTATATTCAGGGTTATGTTTAGGTAAGGGTTAGGTTTTGTGTCAGTGTTAGGGTTAGAGTTAGAGTTAGATTTTGGTTTAGATTTAAGGTAAGGGTAAGGGTTAGAATTAAAGTTAGGGTTAGGGTTAGTGTGAGATTTAGGATTAGGGTTCAAATTAGGGTTGCAGGAAGGGTTATGGTTAGGTTTAGGATTAGATTTAAGCTTAGGATTAGGGTTAGAGTCGGGCATAGTGTTATGGTTAAGGTTAGTTTTAGGGTTAGGTTTGCGGTTAGGGTTACTGTTAGGTTTAGGTTTAGGGTTAGTTTTATGGTTAGGGTTAGTTTAGTGTTAGAGTTAGGGTTAGGTTTAGGGTTAGGGTTAGGGTTAGTTTTAGGGTTAGAGTTTTGGTTAGGTTTCTGTTAAAGTTACAGTTAAGATTGGGGTTAGGGTTACATTAGGGTTCTGGTTAGGGTTAGGATTAGGGTTATGGTTAGTGTTAGGGTTAGTGCTAGTATTAGGTTTAGTTTTAGTGTTCGGGTTAGTGTTATGGTTAGGGATTGTGTTAAGTTTATGGATAGGGTTAGGTTTAGTGTTAGTGTTAGGGTTAGGGATAGGATTTATGTTGGGCTTAGGTTTAGAGTTAGTATTAGGGTTAGCTTCAGGGGTAGGGGTAGGGATAGTGTTAGTGTTAGGGTTAGCTTTAGAATTAGGTTTAGTGTTTGGGTTAGGGTTAGAGTTAAGTTATGTTTAATGTTAATGTTAGGGTTACGGTTTGGGTGAGGTTTAGGGTTAGTGTTATGTTTAGGGTTAGGTTTAGTGTTAGGGTTAGTGTTAAAGTTCAGCTTGGGGTTAGGGTCAGTGTTTGGGTTAGGGTTAGGGTTTGAGTTAGTTTTAGAGTTACGGTTAGTGTTAGGGTTTGTGTTATGGTTATGGTTAGGGTTAGTGTTAGGTTTAGTGTTAGGGATAGGATTTGTGATAAAATTATGGTTACTGTTTTGCTTAGGTTTAGGTTTAGGTTTAACTTAGTGATAGGTTTAGGGTTAGGATTTGGGTTAGTGTTAGTGTTAGTTTTTTTAGCATTAGGTTTAGGGTTAGTGTTAGTTTAGGGTTACTGTTAGTATTAGGGTTAGGGTTATTTTAGGGTTAGTGTTAGGGTTAGGGTTAGGGATAGAGTTAGGGTTAGAATTAGGGTTATTAATAAAATTAGTGTTAGGGTAGGTATAGGGGTTGTGGTAATGTTAGGTTTAGTGTTAGTGTTAGGTTTAGGTTTAGGGTATGGTTTAGTGTTAGTGTTAGAATTGGGTTTAGTGTTAGGGATAGTGTTAGAATTTGGGATAGGTTTAGATTTAGTCTTAGGATTAGGGTTTAGTTGAGTACTAGGTTTAGGGTTAGGGTTTGGGTTAGTGTTAGTGTTAGGGGTAGGGTTATTTAGCATTAGGTTTAGGTTTAGTGTTAGGTTAGGGTTACGGTTAGGATTAGGGTTCAGTTTAGGTTTAGTGATTGTGTTAGTGTTTGCATTATGTTTAGTGTTAGGGTTAGTTTTATTTTTTCAGTTACGTTTATGATTAGGATTCAGGTTAGGTTTAGCGTTAGGGTTAGGTTTCAGTTAGGGTTAGGGTTAAGGTTTTTGTTAGGGTTAGATTTAGGGTTATGTTTTGGGTTAGAGTTATGGTTACTTTTAGGTTTATGCTTATGACTAGGATTTGGGTTAGGATAGAGTTAGGGTTAGGGTTTTGTTATGGTTAGGGTTATGGTTACAGTTAGGGATGTGTTAGTTTTAGGATAAGTATTGGGGTTTGGGTTACAGTTAGGGTTAGGTTTTGTGTTAGTGTTAGTGTTAGCATTAGGGTAAGTGTTAGGTTTAGGGTTACAGTTAGGGTTAGGGTTAGTGTTTGGTTAAGTTTTAGGTTTAGGTTTAGAGTAAGTGTTATGGTTAGTGTTAGGGTTAGTGTTAGGGTTAGGGTTATGTTTAGTGTTAGGGTAAGGTTTATGGTTAGTATTGGGGTTAAAGTTAGGGTTAGAGTCAGGGTTTGTGTTAAGTATATTGTTAGGATTTGTGTTAGGATTAGGGTTAGTGTGAGGGTTAAAATTACAATTAGGATTAGGGTTAGCTTTACGGTCAGGTGTTAGGTTAGTGTTAGGATTAGGATTAGGGTATTTGTTAGTGTTAAGGTTGGGTTTAGTGTTAGGTTAGGGTTAGGGTTAGTATTAGGATTAGGGTTATTTTAGGGTTAGTGTTAGGGTTAGGGTAAGGGTTAGTGATAGAGTTAGGGTTAGGTTTAGGGTTATTAATAGAATTAGGGTTAGGTTAGGTTAGGTTTAGAGGTTGTGTTAGTGTTAGGTTTAGGGTAAGATTTAGTGTTAGTGTTAGAATTAGCGTTAGGATTAGGGATAGTGTTAAGATTTTGGATAGATTTAGATTTAGTCTTAGAATTAGTGTTGGTGTTAGGTTTAGAATTAGAGTTAGGGTTAATGTTGGGGTTAGGGTTAGGGTTAGTGTTAGGGTAAGGGTTAGGTTTAGACTCAGGTTTAGGTTTATTGTTAGGGTTTTGGTTAGGTTTAGGGTTAGGATTATTGTTAGGGTTTGTGTTAGGTTTACAGTTAGTGTTAGGGTAAGGTGTACAGTTAGGTTTAGGTTTAGGGTTAGGGTTAGTATTAGGGCACATTTTAGGGTTTGTGTTCTGGTTAGGGTTATGTTTAGTTTTGGGGTTAGTATTAGGTTTACGGTTAGTGTTAATGTTAGGTTTAGGTTTAGGGTTTGTGTCCGGGTTAGGGTTAGGAATAGTGTTAGGTTTACGGATAGATTTAGGGTTAGTGTGAGGTTTAGGGTTAAGGATAGAGTTAGTGTTATGGTTAGGCTTAGGGTGAGGTTGATTGTTACTGTAAGGTATAGGGTTTTGTTAGTGTTAGCGTTTAGGTTTGTGTTAGGGTGAGGCTTAAAGTTAGTGTTAGAGTTAGGGTTAGGATTAGGGTTAGAGTTAGTATTAGGGTTGGGATAGGTTTATGGTTAGGGTTAAGGTTAGGTTTATGGTTTGAGTTGGGATTACGATTAGGGTTAGAATTGTGGTTAGGCTAAGGTTAGTGTTAGGGTTGGGGTTAGGGTTAGGATTAGGTTTAAAGTTAGGGTTATAGTTAGGGTTAGGATTAGTGTTAGGGTTCATTTTGCATTTAGGGTTAGGGTTTGTGTAGGGTTAATTTCAATGTTTGTGTTAGCATTAGGTGTAGGGTTAGGCTTAGGGTTAGGGTTACAAAAGGTTTAGGGTAAGATTTAGGGTTAGGGATGGGTTTAGGGTTAGTGTTAGTCTTAGAAGTAAGGTTAGGGTTAGTGTTAAATTTATAGTTAGGATTAGATTTAGGAATAGGTTTAGGATTAGGTTAGGGTTAGTGTTAGGTTAAAGGTTATGGTTAGGATTAGGGTTAAGGTTAAAGTTAGTATTAGAGTTAGGGTTAGGGTGAATATTAATATTAGGGTTAGAATTAGAGTTAGTGTTAGAGTTAGGGTTATGGTTAGGGTAAGTGTTATTTTTAGGGTTATGGTTGGAGTTAGTTTTAGGTTTAGGGTTAGGGTTAGGGTTAGTTCAGTGTTAGTGTTATGGTTAGGTTTAGGGTTAGTGTTAGTTTTAAACTTAGGGTAAGGGTTGTGTTAGCATAAGGTTTATGGTTAGATTTATGATTACAGTTAGGATTATAATTTGGGTTAGTGTTAAGTTTACAGTAAGATATGGGTTAGGGTTAGTGTTAAGGTTTCTGTTAGGATTAGGGTAAGAATGAGTGTAGGTTTTAGGGTTAGGGTTATGGTTATGATTAAGGTTAGTTTTAGGGTTAGAATTTGTGTTAGGGTTATGTTATTGTTAGGGTTATGGTAAGGGTTAGGGATTGTGTTAGGGTTAGGGTTAGGGTTAGATTCATTCTTACAGTTAGGATTAGGGTTAATTTTATGTTTAGGGTTAGGGTTAGGGTTAGGGTAAGTGTTAGTGTTAGAGTTATGGTTACATTTTGTGTAAGGGTTAGGGTTAAGGTTAATATTAGGTTTAGGGTTAGGGTTTTGCTGGCGTTAGTGGTAGAGTTAAGGATATGGATATATTTAAGTTTTGGATTCAGGTTAGGGTTAGGGTTAGCGTTAGTTTTTGGTTAGGGTTAGTGTTAAGGTTTGTGTTAGGGTTATATTTAAGGTTAGGGTAAGAATTAGGGTTACTGTTAGTGTTAGTGTTAGGGTTAAGGTTAAGGTTAGTTTTAGGGTTAGGGTTAGGTTTAGGGTTATGTTTGGGTAGGTTTAGGGTTAGGTTAGTGTTAGGGTTATGTTTATGGTTAGGGTTTGTGTAATGGTTGGTGTTAGAGTAAGGGTTTGGTTTAGTGTTAGAGTTAGGGTTAAGTTTAGGGTTTGTGTTAAATTTAGGATTAGGTTTAGAGTTAGGGTTTGTGTTTGGGTTAGGATTATGGATAGGATTAGGGTTAGATTTAGGGTTACAGTTAGGGTGAGGGTTAGGTTAGGAATAGGTTTTCAGTTAATTTTAGGTTTAGGGTTATGGTTAGGGTGAGGGTTACTGTTAGGTATAATGTAAGGGTTATTGTTAGGATTATGGTTAGAGTTAGGGTTGGGGATTGGGCTAGGTTTAGTGTTAGGTTTAGGGTTAGGTTTAGTGTTATGGTAAGGGTTAGGTTTTGGGTTATGGTTAGAGTTAAGGAAAGTGTTAGTGTTAGGTTATGGTTAGGGTTAGTTTTAGATGTAGTGTTAGGTTTAGAGTTAGGGTTAGTGTGTGGTTAGTTTTAGAGAAAGGTTTAGGGTTTCAGTGAGCATTACGGTTAGGATTAGGGTTTTGTTAGGATTAGATTAGGATTAAGTTTATGCTTACTAATTGGATTAGGGCTAGATTTAGGGTTAGGGTTAAGGTTAGTGTTAGGGTAAGGGTAGGGTTATGGTTAGGATTAGGTTTAGGGTAAGTGTAACAGTTGTGCTTAGGATTAGGCTTAGTATTATGTTTAGGGTTAGTGATTGGGTAAGGTTTAGAGTTAGGGTAATGTTTAGGGTTAGGGTTAGGGTTAGGTATGGTTTAGTGTTAGCATTAGTCTTGGGTTTATGCTTCGGTTGAGTGTTACAGTTAGGGTTAGTGTTAGTGTTAGTGTTAGGGATTGTGTCATGGGTAAGGTTATTGTTAGGTTAAGGGTTACGGTTAGAAGTAGGGTTAGGGTTAAGGTTAGTTTTAGGGTTAGGATTAGTGTTACATTTAGGATTAGGGTTAGGGTTAGAATTAGGTTAGGGTTAGGGTTTGTGTTAGGTTATGTGTTAGGGACAGGTTTGCGGATAGAATTAGGGTTAGGGTTAGGCTTAGGTTTATGGTTAGGTTTAGAGTTAGGTTTAGTGCTAGGATTAGGGTTAGGGTAAGGGTTATGGTAAGGGTTAAGGTTATTGTTAGGTTTAGTTTTAGGATTAGGTTTAGTGTTAGTGTGAGGGATAGAATTTGGTTTTGGGTATGGGTTAGTGTTCATGTTATGTTTAGGGTTTGTGTTAGTGTTAGTGTTCGGATTATGATTATGGTTAGGATTAGGTTTAGGGTTAGGTTTACTGTTACTGGTTTTGCTTTAGGGTTAGTATTATGGTTAGTGTTAAGGTTAGGGTTAGAGTTAGGGTTAGTGTTAGTTTAGGGTTAGGGTTATTTTTAGGGTTAGTGTTAGGTTCAAGTTTAGGGTTAGGTTTAGAGTTATTGTTAGGTTTATGGTTAGGGTTCATGTTAGGGTTAGAGTGAGGGTTAGGGTTAGGGTTAGGGTTAAGGTTAGAAATAGATTTAGCATATGTTTAGGGTTAGGGTTACTGTTATGATAATGGCTAGGGTTAGGGTTAGGTGTAGGGTTAGTGTTATGGTTCGGGTTAGGGTTTCTGTTAGGGTTAGTGTTAGGATTACTTTTAGGTTTATGGTTATGGTTAGGATTAGCTTTTGTGTTATGGTTAGGGTTAGGTTTACTGTTAGGATCAACGTTATGGTTTGGGTTAGTGTTAGGGTTAGAGTTATGTTTATTTTTAGGGTTAGTGTTTGGTTTACCGTTTACGGTTAGGTTGTGTAAGGGTTTCTGTTATTGTTAGCTTTAGTATTAGATTTAGGTTTAGTGTTCGGCATAGCTTTAGGTTTAGGGTTAGGGTTATGTTTAGGGTTAAGGTTAGAGTTAGGGTTAGGATTAGGTTTAGGTTTAAGGTTATGGTTAGGTTTAGGTTTAGTGGTAGGGTTAGTGTTACTGTTAGGGTTAGGATTAGTGTTTGGGTTAGGGTTAGGGTTTGGGTTAGTGTAATATTCAGGTTTAGGGCCAAAGTTAGGTTTAGGTTTAGTGTTAGGTTTAGGGTCATTGTTAGGTTTATTGTTAAAGTTAGTGTTGGTTTATTTTTAGTGTTATGATTACAGTTAAAGTTAGGGTTAGGGTTAGGGTTAGGTTTAGGGTTAGTCTTAGGATTAGGGTTAATATTAGGGTTAGTGTTAGTGTTAGGGTTATGTTTTCGATTAAGTTTAAGGTTAGGGTTAGTTTTATTGTTTGGGTTTGTGTTAGGGTTAGTGTTATGCTTAGTGTTAGATTTAAGGTTAGCGTTAGGATTAGTGCTATCACAGTGTTAGGTTTAGGCTTTGTGTTACTGTTAGGTTTAGAGTTAGGTTTAGGGTTACTGTTAGTGTTAGGGTTAGGGTTATGTTTATGGTTCATGTTAGGGTTAGGGTTAGGGTTAGGGTTAGTTTTACTTTTATTGTTTGGATTCATGTTAGGGTTAGGGTTATGGTTAGGTTTAGGTTTAGTATTAGTTTTAGTGTTTGGGTTTGTGTTAGCGTTAGAGTTAGGGTTAGTGTTAGTGTATTGTAGGGTTAGAGTTAGTTTTAGATTTAACATTAGGGTTAGTGTTAAGGTTTGTGTTAGGCTTAGGGTTAGAATAAGAGTTAAGTAAAGTGTTAAGTTTATGGATAGGTTTAGGGTTAGGATTAGGTTAATTTTTATAGTTACGTTTACATTAGTTTTATGGTTATAGATTTGGCTAGGGTTTGTGTTAAATGTAGGGTTTATGGTTAGGCTTATGATTAGGGTTAACGTTAGTGTTAGGGTTAGGGTTTATATTAGAGTTAGCCTTAGAGTTAGTTTTAAGTTTAGTTTTAGAGCTAGAATTAAGGTTAAGATTAGGGTTAGGTTTAGGGCTAGTGCTAGGTTTAGTGTTAGGGTTAGGGTTATGGTTAGGTTTAATTTTATTGTTAGGTTTAATGTTAGGATTTGGGTTAATGTTAGGGTTAGAGTTAGTGTGAGTTTATTTTTGGATTTAGGGTTTGGGTTTGTGTTGGGGTTAGAATAATTTAGGGTTATGATTTTGTTTAAGGTTAGGGTTAGTGTTAGTGTATAGGTTAGGGTTAGTTTTAGGGTAAGTGTTAGTTTTAGGTTTACACTTAGAGTTTGGATTAGGGTTAGGGATAGTATATGTATTACGGTTAGAGTTAAAATTAGGGCTAGGGTTAGGGTTAGGGTTAGATTTAAAGTTTGTGTTATGGTTAGGTTTAGTGTTATTGTTAGTGTTAGGATTTGCGTTAGGGTTAGTATTATGTTTAGTGTTAGGGTTAGGTTTAGGGACAGGAATAGGGTTAGTTTTAGGGTTAGGGTTAGGTTTAGGGTTAGTGTTAGTGTTAGGGTTATGGTTAGGTTTAGGGTTAGTGTTAGGTTTAGGGTTATGTTTAGGGTTAGAGTTAGTATTAGGGTTAGGTTTAGGTTCATGTTAGGGTTAGAGTTTGTGTTAGGGTTAGAGTTAGGGTTAGGATTAGGTTTAGTATTTGGTTATGGTTCGTTTACTTTTAGATTAGGGCTAGGGTTAGGGTTAGTGTTATGTTTAGGATTACAGTTTGTGTTAGGGTTAGTGTTAGGGTTGGGTTTACAGTTAGGATTAATGTTAGGTTTAGGTATAGGTTTAGTGTTAGGATTAGTTTTAGTGTTAGTATTAAGGTTAGGGTTAGGGTTAGTGTTAGGGTTAAGTTTAGGTTCATGAGTAGAATTTGTGTTTGGGTTCGGTTTAGGGTTAGTATTAGTTTTAGGGTTAGGTTTTGTGTTAGGGTTTCTTTTAGGGTTAACGTTAGGGATTGGTTTAGGGTTAGTGTTAGGGTAACCTTTAGGGTAAGGGTTAGGGTTTCTGTTAGTGTTAAGGTTAGTGTTAGGTTTAGTGTTAGGGTTAGTGTTAGGCTTTGGGTTAATGTTAGGGATAGAGTTAGTGTTAGGTTTAGATTTGGGTTTAGGGTTAGGGTTTGTGTTGGATTTAGAGTTATTGAGAGTTATGGTTATGTTTAGGGTTAGGGTTAGTATTAGTGTTAGGGTTAGGGTTAGGGTAAGTGTTAGTGTTAGGGTTAAGGTTAGTGTTTGTGTTAGGGTTAGGTTTAGGAATAGGGTTAGTATTAGCGTTATAGTTAAAATTAGGGTTAGGGTTAGTGTTAGGGTTAGGGTCATGTTTAGATTTAGGGTTTGTGTTTTGGTTAGGGTTAGGGTTACTGTTAAGATTAAAATTACGGTTCGGATTAGTGTTAGGGTTAGGGTTATTGTTAGTGTTAGATTTTGTGTTAAGGTTAGTGTTATATTTAGTGTTAGGGTTGGGGTTAGGGTTAGGAATAGGGTTAGGGTTAGGGTTAGGGTTAGGTTTAGGGTTAGTGTTAATGTTAGTGTTAGTGTTAGGGTTAGGGTTAGGGTTAGTGTTAGGGTTAGGGGTAGGGGTAGGGTTAGGGTTAGGGTTAGGTTTAGGGTTAGTGTTAGGGTTTCTGTTAGGTTTAGGGTTAGTGTAGGATTCGGGTTTGGGTTAAAGTTAGGTTTTGGGTTAATGTTAGGAATAGTGTTAGGGATTCTATTAGGGTTCGGTTTAGTGTTAGGGTTCGTGTTTGGGTTAAGTTTAGGTTTAGGTTTAGTGTTAGGGTTTTGCTAGTTTTAGATTTAAGTTTAGGGTTAACATTATGGTAATGTTTAAAATTTGGTTTATGGATAGGGTTAGGGTTTGGGTTAGGGTTACTGTTAGTGTAAAGGTTAGGATTAGGGTTACAGTTATTGATAGTGTTATGGTAGGAATAGGTTTAGGATTAGAGTTAGGGTTAGGGTTGTGATTATGATTAGTTTTAGGGTTAAGTTTAGGGTTAGCGTTAGTGTTAAGGTTATGGTTGGAGTTAGGGTTAGGGTTAGGGT
Organism: Marmota flaviventris; assembly: GCF_047511675.1. Taxonomy (NCBI): domain Eukaryota; kingdom Metazoa; phylum Chordata; class Mammalia; order Rodentia; family Sciuridae; genus Marmota; species Marmota flaviventris. Next base: position 3,674 of record NW_027288077.1, on the reverse strand, counting down.
AAGGTTTAGAGTTACGTTTAGGGTTAGGGTTTGGGTTAGTGTTATGGTTAGGTTTAGGGTTAGGTTTAGTGTTAGAATTTGTTTAAAATTTAGTGTTAGGGTTAGTGTTAGGGTTAGGGTTTGTGTTAGGTTTTGTGTTAGGTTTAAAAGTTGTGTTAGGTTTAGTTTTAGGGTTAATATTAGTGTTACAAATAGGATTAAGGTTAGATTTAGGGTTAGGGTTAATGTTTGTGTTAGGGTTATGTTTAATGTAAGGGTGCTAACCCTGTGTTAGGTTTAGGATTAGGTTTAGGTTTAGGGTAAGTGATAGTTTTAGGTTTGGGTTAGGGTTAGTGTTAGGCTTAGGGTTTTGGTTAGTGTTAGGGTTTGTTTTAGGTGTAGGTTTAGTGTTTATTTTATGGGTAGGTTTAGGTTTATGTTTAAGGTAGGGTTAGGCTTAGGTTTAGGGTTATATTTTGGTATAGGGTTTTGTTAGGTTTAGGGTTATTGTTAGGATTTATGTTAGTTTTAGGGTTATGTTTAGGGTTATGTTTAGGAATATTGTTAGGGTTATGGTTAGTGTTAGGTTTAGGGTTAGTGTTAGTGTTACTGTTAGGTTTAGGTTTAGTGTGAGGGTTAGTGTTAGGTTTAGAGTTAAGTTTAGGGTTAGTGTTATGGTTATGGTTATGGTTATGGTTAGGGTTACATTGTGTGTTAGGGTTACATTTTGTGTTTGGGTTAGGTTTAGGGTTAGGGTTTGGCTTAGGCTTACGGTTAGGAGTAGGGTTAAATTGAAGATTAGTTTTAGGGTTAGGGTTAAGTTTTGTGTTAGGGTTAGGTTTATGGTTAGTGTTAGGTTTTTGGTTATGTTTAGTGTTAATGTTAGGGTTAGGGTTAGGGTTACAGATAGTGTTTGTGTTAGGGTTTCAGTAATGTTCGTGTTAGGGTTAGGGTTATTGTTAGCATTAGGTGTAGTATTATGTTTATGGTTAAGGTTTGTTTGGGGGTTTAGGTTAGGGTTAGGGTTAGATTTAGGGTTATGGTTTGGATTAGCTTCAGGGTTAGGGTTAGGTTTAGGGTTAGTGTAGGTGTTAATTTTATGATTAGGGTTGATATTAGGATTAAGGTTAGGGTTAGGTTAGTGTTAGGGTTAGGGTTAGGGTTAGTTCTAGGTTTAGGATTAAGGTTTGCATTAAGGTTAGTTTTAGGGTTATGTTTTGTGTTAGGGTTAGGGTTGAGGTTAGGGGACGGTTACGAGTAAGATTAGGCATATAGTTAGGATTAGGTTTAGGGTTAGGTTTAAGGTATGTGTTAGGGTTATGATTAGTGTTAGGGTTAGTTTTAGGGTTTGTGTTAGAGTTAGTGTTAGGGATAGGGTTAGGTTTACATTTATTGTTAGATTTAGTGTTAGTGTTAGGGTTAGTTTTCGGATCAGAGTTAGGTTTAGAGTAAGATTTACGTTTAGGTTTAGGGTTGGGGTAAGTTTTAGTGTTAACATTAGGTTTACTATTAGGGTTAGTTTTAGGATTAGAATTAGGTTTAGAGTAAGAATGCATTTAGGTTTAGGGTTTGGGTTAGTGTTAGTGTTAGCATTAGTTTTATGGTTAGGGTTAGGGTTAGTGATAAGTTTACAATTAGTGTTAGAGTTATGGTTAGGGTTAGGGTTAGTGTTACAGTTAAAGATAGGTTGGGTAAGTGTTAGTGTGAGTGTTAGGATTAGGGTTACGTTAGGGTTAGGAATTGTGTTATGGTTTAGGTTATGGTTCGGCATATGGTTTGAGTTTTGGTTAAGGTTAGGGTTAGGGTTAGACTTAGGTTTTTGGTTAGTGTTCAGATTAGTGTTAAGGTTAGTGTTAGGGTTAGGCTTAGGATCAGGGTAAGTTTTAGGTTTTGGGTTACGGTTAGGATTAGAGTTAATGTTAGGGTAAGGTTTAGGGTTAGGTTTAGTGTTAAGTTTAGGGTTAGGGTAAGGTTTAGGCTTAGTGTTAGGGTTAGGGTTACCATTTGTGTTAGGGTTAATGTTAGGTTTAGGATTATAATTACTGTTACATTTAGGTTTAGGGTTATGTTAGTTTTAGGGTTAGGGTTAGGGTTAGGTTAGGGTTAAGTTAATGTTTAGGGTTTGTGTAATGGTTAGGGTTAGGGTTATGGTTAGGGTTAGAATTAAGGTTAATTTTAGGATTAGGGTTAGATTTAGGTTAGAGTTAGTGTTAGGGTTAGGATTTGGGTTTGTGATAGGGTTAGTGTTAGTGTTAGGGTTATGATTAAGGTTATGGATATGGTTAGGGTTAGAGTTATGGTTACAGTTACGTTTAGGATTAGGGTTAAGGTTAGGGTTAAATTTAGGGTTGTTATTAGGATTAGGTTTAGTTTTAGTGTTATTGTTAGGGTTAGGATTAGGGTTAGGGTTAGGGTTATGGATAATTTTAGGGTTAGGTATAGGTTTAGATTTAGTATTAGGGTTAGGGTTGGGATTAGATTTAGGTGTAGTGTTAGTGTCAGGGATAGGATAGGGTTAGGGTAGGATTTATGGTAGTGTTAGGAATAGGGTTAGGGTTAGTGTTAGGGTTAGATATAGGGTTAGGATAAGTGTTAGTTTAGGGTTAGGCTTAGGGTTACGATTAGGGTTGCAGTTTGAAATAGGGTTAGTGTTAGGTTTAGTGTTCATGTTAGAATTAGGTTTAGTGTTAGTCGTAAAATTGAGTTAGGGTAAGTGTAACTGTTAGGGTTACAATTAGGGTTATGGTTTGAGTTATTGTTAGGATTCGGGTTAGTTTTAGGGTTAGGGTTAGGGTTCGAGTTAGTGTTAGGGTTAGGGTTAGGCTTTGTGTTAGGGCAAGGGTTAGGATTATGTTTAAAGTTAGGTCTAGGTTTATGGGTAGGTTTAGGGTTATGGTTAGGTTAGGGTTAGGTTTAGGGTTAGGATTTGATTTAGGGTTAGATTTAGGGTTAGGGTTAGGGTTAGGTTTAGGTATAGGATTAGTTTAGGGTTAGAGTTATGGTTCGGGTTTGTTAGGGTCAATGCTAGGGTTAGGTTGGGGATAGGGTTAGGGTTAGGTTAGGATCAGGTTTAGGTTTATTGGTAGGGTTTGTGTTAGGGTTTCTGTTAGGTAAGGGTTAGTGTTAGGTTTTGTGTTAGTGTTAATGTTAGGGTTAGGGTTAGTGTTAGGTTTATTGTTATTTTTAGTGTTAGGGTTAAGGGTAAGTTTAGGGGTGTTCATGTCTGTGTTAGGGTTAGGGTAAGGTTTAGGATTAGGGTTAGGTGTAGGTTTTGATTTAGCTATGTTGTTGGTTTATGTTTAGATTTAGGATAAGTGTTAGTGTTAGGGTTAGGGATTGGGTCAGCTTTAGGGTTAGGGTTAGTGCTAGGTTTTGTGTTAGGGTAAAGGTTAGTGTTAGGTTTAAGGTAAGGCTGAGGGTTAGGGTAAGTGTTAGAGTTAGGGTTAGGGTTAGATTTAGGGTTAGTATTAGTGTTAGGAATAGGGTTAGGGTTAGTCTTAGGGATAGTCTTATGGTTAGAAATAGGTTTACGGTTTGTGATAGTGTTAGGGTTAAGTTTAGTGTTAGAGTTAGTGTTAGGATTAGTGTTAGTGTAAGGGATAGAGTAAGGGTTATGGTTAGTGTTAGGGTTAGTATTAGATTTAGGTTTAGTGTTAGGGTTAGGCTTAGGGATAATGATAGTTTTAGATTAAGGG